>NC_086448.1:772768949-772993949 GCF_028390025.1 Pseudophryne corroboree
TCAAGCATCAGAAAGTGGTTAAGCAAGTTTTACCTCACTCTAACCACCTAGTGGATATACGTCAGGAACCCTGGGAAAACCCGGGTACGAAGTTTGTGCCTCAAAAGAAGATGCTGGCTCGCTATCCCCTCGCGCCAGAGCTGTCTAAAAATTGGGAAATGCCTCCTCCAGTAGACTCACATGTGGCTAGTATGGTGGTTTCCTCAGCTCTACCTGTCACTATCATCACGTCTCTAAAAGAGCCTACGGTAAACGTGTGGAGGGTTGTCTGAAAGCGATTTACACCCTCACGGGTGCTGCACAAAGGCCCACTATTGCAGCTACATGGGCTGCAGAGGCTATTGAAGCATGGGCCTTGGAGTTAGAAGCTGAAATCTCTTCTGACCATGCTAGACAATGCTTGTCATATATTGTCACAGCTCCTTGATATATTAAAGAGGCGGCTTCTGATGCCGGTATCCTAGCAGCCAAGGCCTCTAATACGTCAGTCCTGGCTCGACGGATATTGTGGCTGAGATCCTGGTCTGTGGATCTGGACTCTAGAAAAACCCTGGAGGTACTCCCTTTCAAGGGAGATATTCTGTTTGGGGAGGACTTAAATAAGATTGTGGCTGACTTGGCTACTGCCAAAACTGCCTGTCTGCCTAATACCGCTCCTTCTGTGTCGAAGGCTAAAGGTACGTCCTTTCGCCCCTTTCATCCTTCAGGTAAAGCAAAAGGTCAGGCGTACCATAAGCAGGCCCGCACTTCCAAACCTGGTAAGCCGAAGCCCAAAAGAGCCTGGGCTGCCCGTCAGCCAGCTGCCAAGACCGATAAGCCTGCCGCGTGACGGGGCGGGCCTCCCCATGGGGGATCCCAGGGTGGGGGGCCAGCTTCTAGGGTATACCCAGGAATGGTTGAAGACCACTACAAATGCCTGGGTACGGGAAGTCGTCACTCAAGTTTACGCCATAGCCTTCAAATACCGACCCCCTCATCGATTTTGCCAGACAGACGTCCCTTTGGACCAGACAAAGGCAAAAACTCTACACTCGGTGGTACAGACCCTCCTGGATACAGGAGTCGTAGTACAGGTGCCTCTTGCTCAGAGGGGCCGGGGGTCCTATTCTCTGCTGTTTCTAGTCCAGAACCCGAATGGGTCCTCCCGGCCGATTCTTAACCTCAAGGCATTAAATAGGTTTGTGAAGGGACTTACACGCCCATGACACACCCTCGGCACACACACAATACTACCATGACACTCCCGCTAGAGGAACAGTACTGCGCATCAGCATTGTCATTTATCAGAAATGCACATTTCACAGAAAGAGTCGTCCGATCTATCTGCATTTGCGATGTCCATCCATGTGCACTATGTCTAATCTGGCACATGTGCACTTGCTGATTTCTCTCCGTGGAAATACACAGCAACCGCCTGCAAACCTTCTTGCGTCCGACTCAAATCAGGCAAATCTTAATCAGATCTGAAGTGTCTTTCCATATATCTATTCACTGTTAAAAGATAATAATATATAAACAGGTTTGAGAGAAAAGGGAAATTGAACAACTAATGGGCACGTTGGTTGTATATGTTTCATATAGAGATGCAGTTGACACCAAATACTTCCTGCATAAGTGTGACTAGAGACTCATATCACTAGTATGTGCTGTTGGGAACCCTGCTCCATTCACTATATAACTTGCAGGCTGCTGCATCCTGCCTTTCTCCATTCATCTACTCAGAACATGACACTGCATCCATCACACACAGCCTGTCCTCACGATCGTAGTCACAGGAGCGGACAGGCTAGTACCTCCCACAGGATCATCCCAGTTGTCTTCTGCTGACGTGACTCCTGCAATGATCTGAATGGCTCATTAGCTATGAGCAGGCTATAATGATTAACTACAACCTAGTGATAAAGCTCTGGTCAAGCTCATGTAAACACACTATAGAAAATTGTAACCCATTCCCATGTAATAATCTCTTCCTAAGAAGCCAGTGTGGGGGAGAATACCTCTTATTTTTAGTGATATATAGGACAGATGAAAAGGTTTATGTCAGATAATTCAGGACATTGCCCAGGAGAGTTCAGTTAAAGGAGATGTGTTTATTAAAGAGCTCATCTTACAACACACGTCTCAGATAACTTTACTTTCTAAGCTTCTGTCTTCTATTATTTAAAAAAAAAAAATTTATTACTTTATTAACAACTTAACCAACACGTACAGTATAGTATACTGTACATCGATCACTCCTCATGTGACTTCCATGTTTGCGCTGAGTTCTGAAATTAAAGTATCAGCTATCATTTGATCAGTCTCAGTATTAAATCATACTTATTCACTTTCTGGCTGCCCATCCAGGTTGGCACAACAGGGGACGTTGCATAATCCTAGGTGGGAGGTGCGGGGCGTGCACGCCTGATTGCGCCATAATAGCCCCGCCCCCACTATACAATGCCCAGATTACCAGCATTGTAAAGCAGGGTCTGGGCTACGATGACGTGATTATGAGCGAATCACATCATTGATTTTTGGGTGCTTCTCGGCCGTTCTGCAAGAGTAGATATGTATGAATTAAATACAATCACATTACAGCATGTTCCAGTAGGTGCTAAAGTTGGTACAGTGTCTGACATCAACCTTGTCTTTATATATATATATATATATATATATGAGCTCATATATATTTATGAGCTGTTGATCTTGTGTTTGTTATGGATATCTTGTGATTGCACTGGTGTTTTTTTAATGCACATAAAAGTCAGTGGATATAAGACCATAAGCTGAGTAGTCAGTACCCTCTACACCCCCCTCTCGGCTCCCCGGATTACAGTGCCCAAAGGGTATTTGACTGAATTACACGTTCAGGGCTGTAACTTGGGGGGTGAGCAAGTTTAGCCGTTGATTAAAGGGAAGTGGCCCTCGGCACTATCTGGCGCTGCACAATTGTGGTCATTCCGAGTTGATCGCTAGCTGCTTTCGTTCGCAGCGCAGCGATTAGGTAAAACAGCGGCACTTCTGCGCATGCATATGGGGTGCAGTGCGCACGCGCGACGTAGTTTCACCAAAGCCAATGCAGTTTCACACAAGGTCTAGCGACGCTTTTCAGTCGCACTGCTGGCCGCAGAGTGATTGACAGGAAGTGGCTGTTTCTGGGTGGTAACTGACCGTTTTCGGGGAGTGTGTGTAAAAACACAGGCGTGTCAGATAAAAACGCAGGAGTGGCTGGGGAAACGTAGGCGTGGCTGGCCAAACGCAGGGCGTGTTTGTGACGTCAAAACAGGAACTAAACATTCTGAAGTGATCGCTAGCTAGGAGTAAGTCTCGAGCTACTCAAAAACTGCACAATCTTTTTTTCTAGCAGCACTGCGATCCTTTCGTTCGCACTTCTGCTAAGCTAAGATACACTCCCAGAGGGCGGCGGCCTAGCGTTTGCACTGCTGCTAAAAGCAGCTAGCGAGCGAACAACTCAGAATGAGGGCCTATATCTTTTGGACAAATGTGGTCTGTGGCTTAAACTATCTTCAATGGGGAGGTTATTGGTCCAGTTGCCCATATTGATTTTTAATGTTTACTCTCAGTACGTATTTAAAATATGTTACGTTCCTTTACTCCTGCTTTTCTAAATTTCTAGATACATCTGCTGTTTCTAACACTATGTTACTACTACTACTACTATTACTGCTATAAAGTTAATATATGACTTGTAGAAATGAGGAATGAAAAAAGTAACAGAAGTATTATTTTTTTCATTCTGTTTAAACATTCCTTGCTATGTATGTACGTTAACCATAGAGAACTTTTCTTTCAAGGACACATAACGAGATCATAGATTAGGCAACCTAGGCACCTGCCTAGTGTGACAAGTATACAGAGCGGGCTTAGATTACCCTAACTCAGTGGTTTCCAAACTTTTTTGAATCACGGCGCCCTAGAATATCAAAAAAAAATTCACGGCACCCCTAGCCCAAAAATTTCTTATTGAGTAATTTAGAAAGAAATATTACATTAAGTAGATTGCGTTTATACAGTATGTCATCCTTGGGGTCAGTTGTGTGGTGAGGGACAAGATTTGCTTCTGTTTGGCCACATATTTTATGACTGGCAGCCACCAGCACTGGTTTTGCCTCTTATATTGACCATGAATAATTTGAATTGGTCCTGGACCACCAACCCAGTGCACCCCTGCAAGTGTCCCGAGGCACCCCAGGGAGCCACGGCACACAGTTTGGGAACCTCTGCCCTAACCCAATACTTAGCCATTAAGAAGACACTTAATACCAGTTAAATAATCTAATGTAATGGCGTTAAACAACTCTGGGCTTTGGGGCAAAACTGTGGACCCAACTTCATCATGCCTGAACTCTTGCCTGAACGATAGTTGTGTTCATTTCTCTGTCCAATTAAATTAATCGTTAGCCATATCTGAAAGTGAACCTGCTTTCGAGACTCTTCCTTTAAGCAAGGCTTGTCTTATGCTCCCCAACAAACCACTACTGTATGTTATTTGCATGAACATTTCCTAGAAAGACCTTGACTAATAGGGAAAGGGTACAAGCTGTGAGAGTAATTCTGTATCTGTCCTAGAGATGAGCGCCTGAAATTTTTCGGGTTTTGTGTTTTGGTTTTGGGTTCGGTTCCGCGGCCGTGTTTTGGGTTCGAACGCGTTTTGGCAAAACCTCACCGAATTTTTTTTGTCGGATTCGGGTGTGTTTTGGATTCGGGTGTTTTTTTCAAAAAACACTAAAAAACAGCTTAAATCATAGAATTTGGGGGTCATTTTGATCCCAAAGTATTATTAACCTCAAAAACCATAATTTACACTCATTTTCAGTCTATTCTGAATACCTCACACCTCACAATATTATTTTTAGTCCTAAAATTTGCACCGAGGTCGCTGTGTGAGTAAGATAAGCGACCCTAGTGGCCGACACAAACACCGGGCCCATCTAGGAGTGGCACTGCAGTGTCACGCAGGATGTCCCTTCCAAAAAACCCTCCCCAAACAGCACATGACGCAAAGAAAAAAAGAGGCGCAATGAGGTAGCTGTGTGAGTAAGATTAGCGACCCTAGTGGCCGACACAAACACCGGGCCCATCTAGGAGTGGCACTGCAGTGTCACGCAGGATGGCCCTTCCAAAAAACCCTCCCCAAACAGCACATGACGCAAAGAAAAAAAGAGGCGCAATGAGGTAGCTGTGTGAGTAAGATTAGCGACCCTAGTGGCCGACACAAACACCGGGCCCATCTAGGAGTGGCACTGCAGTGTCACGCAGGATGTCCCTTCCAAAAAACCCTCCCCAAACAGCACATGACGCAAAGAAAAAAAGAGGCGCAATGAGGTAGCTGTGTGAGTAAGATTAGCGACCCTAGTGGCCGACACAAACACCGGGCCCATCTAGGAGTGGCACTGCAGTGTCACGCAGGATGTCCCTTCCAAAAAACCCTCCCCAAACAGCACATGACGCAAAGAAAAAAAGAGGCGCAATGAGGTAGCTGACTGTGTGAGTAAGATTAGCGACCCTAGTGGCCGACACAAACACCGGGCCCATCTAGGAGTGGCACTGCAGTGTCACGCAGGATGTCCCTTCCAAAAAACCCTCCCCAATCAGCACATGATGCAAAGAAAAAGAAAAGAAAAAAGAGGTGCAAGATGGAATTGTCCTTGGGCCCTCCCACCCACCCTTATGTTGTATAAACAAAACAGGACATGCACACTTTAACCAACCCATCATTTCAGTGACAGGGTCTGCCACACGACTGTGACTGATATGACGGGTTGGTTTGGACCCCCCCCAAAAAAGAAGCAATTAATCTCTCCTTGCACAAACTGGCTCTACAGAGGCAAGATGTCCACCTCATCTTCACCCTCCGATATATCACCGTGTACATCCCCCTCCTCACAGATTATCAATTCGTCCCCACTGGAATCCACCATCTCAGCTCCCTGTGTACTTTGTGGAGGCAATTGCTGCTGGTCAATGTCTCCGCGGAGGAATTGATTATAATTCATTTTAATGAACATCATCTTCTCCACATTTTCTGGATGTAACCTCGTACGCCGATTGCTGACAAGGTGAGCGGCGGCACTAAACACTCTTTCGGAGTACACACTTGTGGGAGGGCAACTTAGGTAGAATAAAGCCAGTTTGTGCAAGGGCCTCCAAATTGCCTCTTTTTCCTGCCAGTATAAGTACGGACTGTGTGACGTGCCTACTTGGATGCGGTCACTCATATAATCCTCCACCATTCTATCAATGTTGAGAGAATCATATGCAGTGACAGTAGACGACATGTCCGTAATCGTTGTCAGGTCCTTCAGTCCGGACCAGATGTCAGCATCAGCAGTCGCTCCAGACTGCCCTGCATCACCGCCAGCGGGTGGGCTCGGAATTCTGAGCCTTTTCCTCGCACCCCCAGTTGCGGGAGAATGTGAAGGAGGAGATGTTGACAGGTCGCGTTCCGCTTGACTTGACAATTTTGTCACCAGCAGGTCTTTGAACCCCAGCAGACTTGTGTCTGCCGGAAAGAGAGATCCAAGGTAGGCTTTAAATCTAGGATCGAGCACGGTGGCCAAAATGTAGTGCTCTGATTTCAACAGATTGACCACCCGTGAATCCTTGTTAAGCGAATTAAGGGCTGCATCCACAAGTCCCACATGCCTAGCGGAATCGCTCCCTTTTAGCTCCTTCTTCAATGCCTCCAGCTTCTTCTGCAAAAGCCTGATGAGGGGAATGACCTGACTCAGGCTGGCAGTGTCTGAACTGACTTCACGTGTGGCAAGTTCAAAGGGCATCAGAACCTTGCACAACGTTGAAATCATTCTCCACTGCACTTGAGACAGGTGCATTCCACCTCCTATATCGTGCTCAATTGTATAGGCTTGAATGGCCTTTTGCTGCTCCTCCAACCTCTGAAGCATATAGAGGGTTGAATTCCACCTCGTTACCACTTCTTGCTTCAGATGATGGCAGGGCAGGTTCAGTAGTTTTTGGTGGTGCTCCAGTCTTCTGTACGTGGTGCCTGTACGCCGAAAGTGTCCCGCAATTCTTCTGGCCACCGACAGCATCTCTTGCACGCCCCTGTCGTTTTTTAAAAAATTCTGCACCACCAAATTCAAGGTATGTGCAAAACATGGGACGTGCTGGAATTTGCCCATATTTAATGCACACACAATATTGCTGGCATTGTCCGATGCCACAAATCCACAGGAGAGTCCAATTGGGGTAAGCCATTCCGCGATGATCTTCCTCAGTTGCCGTAAGAGGTTTTCAGCTGTGTGCGTATTCTGGAAAGCGGTGATACAAAGCGTAGCCTGCCTAGGAAAGAGTTGGCGTTTGCGAGATGCTGCTACTGGTGCCGCCGCTGCTGTTCTTGCGGCGGGAGTCCATACATCTACCCAGTGGGCTGTCACAGTCATATAGTCCTGACCCTGCCCTGCTCCACTTGTCCACATGTCCGTGGTTAAGTGGACATTGGGTACAACTGCATTTTTTAGGACACTGGTGAGTCTTTTTCTGACGTCCGTGTACATTCTCGGTATCGCCTGCCTAGAGAAGTGGAACCTAGATGGTATTTGGTAACGGGGGCACACTGCCTCAATAAATTGTCTAGTTCCCTGTGAACTAACGGCGGATACCGGACGCACGTCTAACACCAACATAGTTGTCAAGGCCTCAGTTATCCGCTTTGCAGTAGGATGACTGCTGTGATATTTCATCTTCCTCGCAAAGGACTGTTGAACAGTCAATTGCTTACTGGAAGTAGTACAAGTGGGCTTACGACTTCCCCTCTGGGATGACCATCGACTCCCAGCGGCAACAACAGCAGCGCCAGCAGCAGTAGGCGTTACACGCAAGGATGCATCAGAGGAATCCCAGGCAGGAAAGGACTCGTCAGAATTGCCAGTGACATGGCCTGCAGGACTATTGGCATTCCTGGGGAAAGAGGAAATTGACACTGAGGGAGTTGGTGGGGTGGTTTGCGTGAGCTTGGTTACAAGAGGAAGGGATTTACTGGTCAGTGGACTGCTTCCGCTGTCACCCAAAGTTTTTGAACTTGTCACTGACTTATTATGAATGCGCTGCAGGTGACGTATAAGGGAGGATGTTCCGAGGTGGTTAACGTCCTTACCCCTACTTATTACAGCTTGACAAAGGGAACACACGGCTTGACACCTGTTGTCCGCATTTCTGGTGAAATACCTCCACACCGAAGAGCTGATTTTTTTGGTATTTTCACCTGGCATGTCAACGGCCATATTCCTCCCACGGACAACAGGTGTCTCCCCGGGTGCCTGACTTAAACAAACCACCTCACCATCAGAATCCTCCTGGTCAATTTCCTCCCCAGCGCCAGCAACACCCATATCCTCCTCATCCTGGTGTACTTCAACACTGACATCTTCAATCTGACTATCAGGAACTGGACTGCGGGTGCTCCTTCCAGCACTTGCAGGGGGCGTGCAAATGGTGGAAGGCGCATGCTCTTCACGTCCAGTGTTGGGAAGGTCAGGCATCGCAACCGACACAATTGGACTCTCCTTGTGGATTTGGGATTTCGAAGAATGCACAGTTCTTTGCTGTGCTGCTTTTGCCAGCTTGAGTCTTTTCATTTTTCTAGCGAGAGGCTGAGTGCTTCCATCCTCATGTGAAGCTGAACCACTAGCCATGAACATAGGCCAGGGCCTCAGCCGTTCCTTGCCACTCCGTGTGGTAAATGGCATATTGGCAAGTTTACGCTTCTTCTCCGACAATTTTATTTTAGGTTTTGGAGTCCTTTTTTTTCTGATATTTGGTGTTTTGGATTTGACATGCTCTGTAC
Source organism: Pseudophryne corroboree (assembly GCF_028390025.1). Classification (NCBI taxonomy): domain Eukaryota; kingdom Metazoa; phylum Chordata; class Amphibia; order Anura; family Myobatrachidae; genus Pseudophryne; species Pseudophryne corroboree. The sequence goes on from NC_086448.1 coordinate 772,777,759, forward strand.
TATGACATTGGGCATCGGCCTTGGCAGACGACGTTGCTGGCATTTCATCGTCTCGGCCATGACTAGTGGCAGCAGCTTCAGCACGAGGTGGAAGTGGATCTTGATCTTTCCCTAATTTTGGAACCTCAACATTTTTGTTCTCCATATTTTAATAGGCACAACTAAAAGGCACCTCAGGTAAACAATGGAGATGGATACTAGTATACAATTATGGACTGCCTGCCGACTGCAGACACAGAGGTAGCCACAGCCGTGAACTACCGTACTGTACTGTGTCTGCAGCTAATATAGACTGGTTGATAAAGAGAAGATGTCTATGTAACTATGTATGTATAAAGAAGACTGAAAAAAATCCACGGTTAGGTGGTATACAATTATGGACGGACTGCCTGCCGAGTGCAGACACAGAGGTAGCCACAGCCGTGAACTACCGTACTGTACTGTGTCTGCAGCTAATATAGACTGGTTGATAAAGAGAAGATGTCTATGTAACTATGTATGTATAAAGAAGAATGGAAAAAAACCACGGTTAGGTGGTATACAATTATGGACGGACTGCCTGCCGAGTGCAGACACAGAGGTAGCCACAGCCGTGAACTACCGTACTGTACTGTGTCTGCAGCTAATATAGACTGGTTGATAAAGAGAAGATGTCTATGTAACTATGTATGTATAAAGAAGAATGAAAAAAATCCACGGTTAGGTGGTATTACAATTATGGACGGACTGCCTGCCGAGTGCAGAGACACAGAGGTAGCCACAGCCGTGAACTACCGTACTGTGTCTGCTGCGACTGGATGATAAATGATATAAAAAATATATATATATCACTACTGCAGCCGGACAGGTATATATTATATATTATATAATGACGGACCTGCTGGACACTGTCTGTCAGCAGAATGAGTTTTATTTTTATAGAATAAAAAAAAAAAAACACACAAGTGAAGTCACACGACGAGTGTTTAACTTTTTCAGGCAATCACAATATAAGTATACTACTAACTATACTGGTGGTCAGTGTGGTCAGGTCACTGGTCAGTCACACTGGCAGTGGCACTCCTGCAGCAAAAGTGTGCACTGTTTAATTTTAATATAATATGTACTCCTGGCTCCTGCTATAACCTATAACTGGCACTGCAGTAGTGCTCCCCAGTCTCCCCCACAATTATAAGCTGTGTGAGCTGAGCAGTCAGACAGATATATAATATATATAGATGATGCAGCACACTGGCCTGAGCCTGAGCAGTGCACACAGATATGGTATGTGACTGACTGAGTCACTGTGTGTATCGCTTTTTTCAGGCAGAGAACGGATATATTAAATAAACTGCACTGTGTGTCTGGTGGTCACTCACTATATAATATATTATGTACTCCTGGCTCCTGCTATAACCTATAACTGGCACTGCAGTAGTGCTCCCCAGTCTCCCCCACAATTATAAGCTGTGTGAGCTGAGCAGTCAGACAGATATATATAATATTATATATAGATAATAGATGATGCAGCACACTGGCCTGAGCCTGAGCAGTGCACACAGATATGGTATGTGACTGACTGAGTCACTGTGTGTATCGCTTTTTTCAGGCAGAGAACGGATATATTAAATAAACTGCACTGTGTGTCTGGTGGTCACTCACTATATAATATATTATGTACTCCTGGCTCCTGCTATAACCTATAACTGGCACTGCAGTAGTGCTCCCCAGTCTCCCCCACAATTATAAGCTGTGTGAGCTGAGCAGTCAGACAGATATATATAATATTATATATAGATAATAGATGATGCAGCACACTGGCCTGAGCCTGAGCAGTGCACACAGATATGGTATGTGACTGACTGAGTCACTGTGTGTATCGCTTTTTTCAGGCAGAGAACGGATATATTAAATAAACTGCACTGTGTGTCTGGTGGTCACTCACTATATAATATATTATGTACTCCTGGCTCCTGCTATAACCTATAACTGGCACTGCAGTAGTGCTCCCCAGTCTCCCCCACAATTATAAGCTGTGTGAGCTGAGCAGTCAGACAGATATATATAATATTATATATAGATAATAGATGATGCAGCACACTGGCCTGAGCCTGAGCAGTGCACACAGATATGGTATGTGACTGAGTCACTGTGTGCTGTGTATCGCTTTTTTCAGGCAGAGAACGGATTATAAAGTAAACTGCACTGTCCTCACTAGTAAACTCTCTCCACTCAGTCTCTACACTTCTACAGTAACAGTACTCCTCCTAGTCAGCTCCAGTAAATCTCTCTCAGTCTCTTATAATCTAAATGGAGAGGACGCCAGCCACGTCCTCTCCCTATCAATCTCAATGCACGTGTGAAAATGGCGGCGACGCGCGGCTCCTTATATAGAATCCGAGTCTCGCGATAGAATCCGAGCCTCGCGAGAATCCGACAGCGTCATGATGACGTTCGGGCGCGCTCGGGTTAACCGAGCAAGGCGGGAAGATCCGAGTCGCTCGGACCCGTGAAAAAAAACATGAAGTTCTGGCGGGTTCGGATTCAGAGAAACCGAACCCGCTCATCTCTAATCTGTCCACGCATAATGTTTTTATGCATGACAAGATCATATTGTGATCATGTTCTGCAATATTTAAAACAAATATTACGATCTCCTTGCACAGTCAGTAGTGCTACGGGATTCATTTCAGTCAAAGTTTATTGGCTCTCAGCTGTGTCATGATAAATTCCCTTTATCTCCCTCATATTCCATTGTTAGCACCAGCAGAACAGAATATATATATATACTGCTTTCCAGCTGTGTATCTTATCACATACTTACAGTGACCTGATCGTTATAGTATGCTAGGGCTCCTGCATAAATTATGTATGTGTGTGTGTGTGTGTGTGTGTGTGTATATATATATATATATATATATATATTTATATAGTATACTGCACCAAACCATGCCAACCGATTGGACATTGGCTTTCAATGTAATAAATATGGTGCATCAGTCTGTCCCCCAATGTAATAAATATGGTGCATCAGTCTGTCCCCCAATGTAATAAATATGGTACATCAGTCTGTCCCCCAATGTAATAAATATGATGCATCAGTCTGTCCCCCAATGTAATAAATATGACACATCAGTCTGTCCTCTAATAAGGATCTGCAATAACAATCACATTGTAACATTCCCCTTAGTAAATGGAATGCATCATTATTATTTTTCAAATACTTTTACTGTCTCTTTAACTTTCCTGTGAAATGCTCATTTCCATGGCATCGGTTCCAGAATACTCTTTCTGTTAGCAATTGAGAGTATTAGTGTAAGGTGCACAGCAGCTGGATGCAGTAATAAGCCCATCTATCCACTAGTAAAATTATTTCCAATCATGGAGATTGCGTCTTTATTAATTATATACTTAAGACTATACATTCCATCTTACGCCCATAGCCTGACCTGGTAATAAGGATATGACTGCTTCATCATTATCAGAGTGAGGTTCTATTGTTGTAAAGATCAACGTGCTTTTTGTCTTTGGATGAAGCATTGGACATAGGGGGTAATTCCAAGTTGATCGCAGCAGGATTTTTGATAGCAACTGGGCAAAACCATGTGCAGTGCAGGTGGGGCAGATTTAACATGTGCAGAGAGAGTTAGATTTGGGTGTGGTGTGTTCAATCTGCAATCTAATTTGCAGTGTAAAAATAAAGCAGCCAGTATTTACCCTGCACAGAAACAAAATAACCCACCCAAATCTAACTCTTTCTGCACATGTTATATCTGCCTCCCCTGCAGTGCACATGGTTTTGCCCAGTTGCTATCAAAAATCCTGCTGCAATCAACTTGGAATTACCCCCATAGGCCCTAATTCAGAGCTGATCGTAGATGTGCTAATTTTAGCACATGTACGATCAATTTCCCTGACATGCGGGGGGACGCCCAGCACAGGGCTAGTCCGCTTTGCATGTCAGGCCCGACCCCCCCCCCCCGACCCCCCATCGGCGATGCTTTTGTACTTAAGGAGTAGCTCCCTACCAGCGCAGCTCCTGCACGCTTGCAGGGAGGTACTCGTCACTGTGAGGGTCGCAGCAGCTGTGTGTGACGTCACGCAGCCGCCGTGGCCCGCCCCCTGCCCGGTCCGGGCACGCCTGCATTGCCCAGACCGCGCCCCCTAAACGACAGCCAAACGCCGCCGGCCCGCCCACCCACTCCCGCCCAGCAACCGCCTCTGCCTGTCAATCAGGCAGTGGCGATCGTAGGGCTGAGACGTCCGTCGGCTGTCTGGCATGTGCCGGCGCACTGCGGCGCCGACGCATGCGCAGTTCAGACCTGATTGGCTGCTGTGCAAAAACGCACTGCACCGATCAGATCTGAATTAGGCCCATAATGTTTAACATAAGTCACATACATAAAAGAAACAACAGCACGTTAATAATAACAGAGGAACTATACGTAACACTAGTTGCAGGTGTTTGATCAAAAGCTTTGAATGTGGAGAGAAAAATATAACGGTGACAGATCTGTATGAACAGAAGATAAAAATCCTTTATGTAGGCATTGTATGGCAGTAAATATTCTGTTTGTCGACTTATAAATGTCTGAATTTAGGGGCCAATTTAGCAACAAAAATTGCGAAAAATTGAATAGTATATATATGAGTTAATAATTTGGGCTATAGAAGAAGAGCCAAACTGAGGAGATATAAGAGAGGGCAGCTGATGCCATTCTCAGATGGCTTTAGCTGCTGTAGTATACTTGCTTACTTCGGAACGCTGAGAGGTTTGTGAAGGTGGATCTTAGGGTCGACAGTAACTAGATCGACAGTCATTAGGTCAACCACTATTGGTCGACAGTAACTAGGTCGACACCTGAAATAGGTCGACGCGGTAATTAGGTCGACCTGAAAAGGTCAACATGTTTTTTGGGTTTTTTTTGTCGTTTTCTTCGTAAAGCGACCGGGAGCCCCAATTAGTGCACCGTGTCACTCTGCTACCGCAGTGCTCAGCACAGGTTACTATTCCCAATCGTAGTCCATGTGGATTGTAAAGTATGAAAATGTTAAAAGAAGTGTAATACTCATGTCGACATTTTCATGTGTCGACCTTTGCCATGCCGACCTAGTGAACGCGTCGACATATTGACCATGTCAACCTAATGCATGTCGACCAACAGTGGTCAACCTAAGTGCTGTCGACCTAGAGACTGGATACTGTGAAGATAAAGGTCAAGGTGAGTGGGGCAGTGAGCCACAAATTGCATCAACACTGCCCTGCCCCCCACCATGCTTTGTTGCGAGTCACAGCATTAGGGTTAGGGGACAGGGTGGTGATGACACAATTTATAGTAAATCACATAATCGCGTCTCCCCAACTGCGCCCACTTCATCTGAGAAGTGGCGTCGCGGGCAGGATATGGAAACGTTTCTTGATTTCCTGGATTTTGGGAGAATCTTCTGTAAATTAGAGCGTCTTGCGGAAATTCCAGGAGAATAGACATGTATGGGCAGCCTGCAGGTTACGGTTTTGCTGAAGAGAGATATGTGGATTCCCCTGTTGCAGCTGGACGATGTAAATGCACTATATCTTCCCCAGGGCATGTAGGTAGTGAAGTCTTTCAACAAAAGAGCCTGGTTTCAGATGCGCTGTACAGCATACAAGCATTGTTAAATAAGGCTGATAAATTGAAGCTAAACAATGCAAATAAATAAAAGGCTCCAAAATGTGGAATGTATATTGCTTACCAACCATGAATAAGGCACAAACTGTGGGCTGCACAGTTGATGCAATGGTTAGGATTGCTGCCTCACAGCACTGAGGTCATGAACTCGATTCTCACCACGGCCCTGTGTGGAGTTTGTACATTCTCACCTTGCATGGTTTTCCTCTGGATGCTCCCATTTTCTGCCACACTCCAAGAACAAACTGGTAGGTTAATTGCCTCTTTAAAAAATTAACCTTAGTTTGTATACATGTGGCAGGCAATAAATATAGATTGTAAGCTCCTTCGGGGCAGGGACTGATGTTAATATTCTCTGTAAAGCCCTGCGGAATATGTGTGCACTGTATACTGTAAATAACTGTTAATAAGTAATGAAAATAAACTCTACCATAAATGTATACATTTGTTTATGTAAGTTTAATGCACATCCATTGTTTATGCACAGGCAGTTACTGTGTGTGGGCTAAACCTCTATGTGACTTTGGGGAACATTTACTAAGCAGTGATAAGAGTGGAGAAGTGAGCCAGTGGAGAAATTTCCCCATCAACCAATCAGCAGCTCTGTATCATTTTTTAGTATGCAAATTATAGATGTTTCTTCAGTGCTGATTGGTTGCCATGGGCAACTTCTCCACTGGGTCACTTCTCCGCTCTTATCACTGTTTAGTAAATTTACCCCTTAGTGATGTCACTTGTTCCTTAGAAATTAAAAACATTGGCTCAGATTTATCAAGCCTTGGAGAGTGATAAATTGCACGGTGATAAGGTACCAACTAATCAGCTCCTAACTGTCATTTTTCAAACACAGCCTGTAACATGGCAGTTGGTTGGTTGGGTCTTTACACCGTACAATTTATCACTCTCGAAGGCTTGATAAATCTGGGCCATTGTTTTTTAAGAACAGCCTAAAAAGTAGTTTTTGCAGGTCCTTTAGCATTGTTTGCACCTTGATAAATAGCTACTCAGAGGAAATGCTGCTGAATAATTATAACTGAACAGAATGTATTTAGAAAAAATAAGTTTGTTTGCACTTTTAAATAGTGCGTCTCCTCTGTATATTGGGTAGGCATTGTATTTCTTTTTATACGGTATATTACAAAGTTAGCTATTTGTAACCTCATACAACATACCAAACATTGCATTAGAATGATTATTTTCTTTTTAGTCCTGATTATCTTTACACACACACATCACATAAGAATAAATGTGACATAATTCTCCCACATGGAATTGGCTAAAAATGAGCTCCGACCAATGCACAGAAAATAAAACAAAATTTGCCTTTTTTTTTTTTTTTTTGCAAACCCACATGCTATGTTCCCCGACTTAAGTTTCACTATTCATAATGAATGCAGTCTCGCCATTCAAATGCGACCATAAGTACACAGAAGATAAGAATTTAATTAAATGTAGATTAAAACCAAACAGGAAAACACACTGGCTGATAATTTTATCCCATCCTCTGGCCATATTTTTTATACGTCCTTCGTGTTCCTCTTTGGGCTATGTCTTATCAACGTACCAATAGTAACATAACTCATTACATCTGATGGTACAGCTGTAATGTGTAGTCTGTAATGTGTAAAATGTTCAGGGTCACTTAAGATGCAACGCTTGCATATCTGGCTGTTCATAATATGTTTGTGTGGTTAATTCTTGAGAAAGAAATATGAGGGGTAATTCAGATCTGATCGCTGCTTTGCGTTTTCACACAGCTGATGATCAGAGCCAAACTGCGCATACGTAGGCACCGCAATGCGCAGGTGCGACGGATGGCTGCAAAGCGGTTTGTGCGAAGGATCCATTCGCATGGGAGCTTTCGCAAGGAGATTGACAGGAAGAGGGCGTTTGTGGGTGGCAATTGACCGTTTTCAGGGAGTGTTTGGAAAAACGCAGGCGTGTCGAAGCGTTAGCAGGGAGGGTTCCTGATGTCAATTCCGGTCCTGAACAGCCTGTTGTGATTGCAGCGGCTGAGTAAGTCCTGGGCTGCGCAGAGATTGCACAAGATGTGTTTGTACAGCTCTGCTACACATGCGTTCGCACACTTGCACAGTGAAAAAACACTCCTCCTGTAGGCGGCGACTATCTGATCGCAGGGCTGCAAAAATCGCTGCCCAGCGATCAGGTCTGATTTACCCCCTATGTTACTACTACTATTACTACTATAAAGGGGTGGTATTCATGTGACCGGCGGTCGGGAGACCGACAGTCACATGACCTCCTCCACCATCCCGACCCCTCACTATCCCGATGGTCGGCATGCCGACTAACAGGGAATATTTCCACTCGTGGGTGCCACGACACCCATAGAGTGGGAATAGACCAAGCCCGCAGCGTGGCGAGCGCAGCGAGCCCGCAAGGGGCTTGCTGCACTCGCCCCTCCCCGCCGGGATCCCGGCGTCGGTATGCTGCCGGGATCCCGGCGTCGGTAAGCTGGGCGGTCAGCCATACTACACCCCTATAAAGTCAGTGTATGAGATTAACTTATGGAAATGAGAAATAAATAAAGTAACAGAAGTATTCTTTGTCTCTTTCTGTTTAAACATTCCTTGCTGCATAGGTATGTTGACCATAGTGAACTTGTCTTGCATGGACACATAACCAGATCATCCATTAGGCAACCTAGGCATCTGCCTAGTGTGCCAAGTATACAGTGAAGGCTTAGATTACCCTAACCCAACACTTAGCCATTAAGAAGACACACAAGGGTCTACTCATGAAGCTATGAAAAGTGTGGAGAAGTGAGCCAGTGGAGAAGTTGACCGTTTTCAGGCAGTGTTTGGAAAAACACAGGCGTGTCCAGGTGTTTGCAGGGAGGGTGTCTGACGTTAAATCTGGTCCTGGACAGCCTGATGTGATCGCAGCGGCTGAGTAAGTCCTGGGCTGCGCAGAGACTGCACAACATCAGTTTGTGCAGCTCTACTACACATGTGATCGCACACTTGCACAGCGAAAAATACACTCCCCCTGTAGGCGGCGACTATCTGATCGCAGGGCTGCAAAAATCGCTGCCTATTGATCAGGTCTGAATTACCCCCATGGTTTTAAATGCATCATAAGTCAACATGTCATGGTGAATAGACAATAGGGCTTATTCTCTAGCAAGGTGACTTATAACCATCCATTTGCGATATGTTATAAAATAAGTGTGTTATTTAACATATAGTAATCATTTAAATATAACATACATTCTGGGTAGCAGAAGTAAATGGGGAAAATTAAGTTTTTGATTTTTTAGCGGATTATTTTACAAGCTGGAAGGTTCCTTTTTATTCTCCCTGGTAGAATGTGTTTGGATTAAGAGTGAGTAAATATATTCTGCTTCAAAAGCAAATTCTGCCTGTGTCAGCAGTGTCCTACCAGTAGATAATCTTCGGAGTTAAATTCCATGCAGTTGAAAGCTTATATAACATTGGCATAAAATGATCTGAAGCATTTGATTTTTCTGCGTGAATGATTACACCTCTCCACAGCGCTGTTCTGCACCTGATCCGCTGTTTGCAGTGCTTGGGAGGAGAACTAAGTAAATGGCATGCAAGTACTGGGGAAATATGTTTTTACCTCTCATGGGGATGGTATGGAGCTTCAGTGACGTGGATGTTTTATTTCGCGGTATGGTATATTGCTTTGCTAGCCTATGATGTTTACTAATGGTATTCAAAAATGGTTCTGCAGAAGGGTATTCCCATTCATTCATGCGACAACGTCAACAACGCCTTATTATTAACCTTCTATTTTATATATAATCATGTAAATATAAAGAATCAGTACCCAAAGCATCACTTATCCATGTCTATTTATCTCTTCTGCTTTAGTGGTCATTCATGAAAGCAGAAAGCAAGTTCTTTACCTCCTGTATTGTGATAAACCCATTATTAGGAATCCTGCATGGATTAGCGTAGAAATGTTTTTACCCGGAGCTAGGCGGAGCTGGGTGTCCAGCGTAGAAGCAGTGGTCCCTATGGAATGTCTGATTTCTGTGCTATTGAGCAGGACTTTGCATAAGATTAGAAAAATTAAATTTCAAAAATTGTAGTGAACTACAAGGAACGGAGATTGCGTTAAGTGTCGCAAAAGATTTGCACTAATTTGTACTGAACCATTATCGTTTTTGGGATGCTTTTGTTTTTTTTTATCATTTCGGCGCATATTGTACTATCCAAGGTCAGAGAGTAATGCGCCTTAGGGGTCAATGCAGTTACGGGGAGTAAGGCTGCACGTTTGCCCACTACAGTAGCCAATGCATCGTTTATTTTCCTATGCACCTCTATGGCTGCGAGGCAGAATCGACGCTATTGGGGCCGTAGCAATGTGACATTCCAGAACACAATATACTTAGTGTCGGATCATTACAAGCAGGTGGGGTTCACAATTGTTGCGCCCATCTGCAAAGCCGAGAGGTAGTTATTTACAAACATGTAATGGACTACTATCTTCTACATCAAACAGGCGGCGGTCCCACACCTGCTCATATGAGGCCACACATTAGGCAGTGTGCAAAACTGCCAACTGTCCAGCGCACAGGGTTCCGGCTCTATATACACCATGCTACAGACTGCATGGGAGAGATATAACTGCTGCATTGCCAATCAAATCCATTTGCCTTTTAAATCTATCATCTCCTCCCAACAAAATGAATTTACCATCATTTGTAACACGTATTTTACCACTTACGTATGAACCAAAGCAATTTTCCAATATGGCAGCTCCCATCCAGCGTCTGTGACCAGTATTAAAATGTTAAATATGCAAAGAACTCATGCTATATACACTCCATTCTTTTCCTCATGCAAGTCAGACATCACTGTAAATAAAACAGTCATACAAATAACTAAGCAACATTTGATTTAATATCCCTTAAAGGATTGTCTGGAACTAAACGTTTGATCAGATTGTGCGAAACAGGAGAAGATACAGAGTATATACCAAAGGAGCGTACGGAGATGAAGCCCTGCAGGCAAATATCCCCTCGCTTACATTTCACTGTGTACCATAGATGTATTCTTTAATTTGTCTGACTGTAAAGTTAGTCTTACAGGCGGCATGCGATGGTATCAAAAGAGCATCAAATTATATCACAGCAGTGGCAATTTAAGTAAAAATGTGCTTACAATAATGTCAACTACCTGCTGTCCACAAAGGCTTAAGATAACCGACACTTACTTGTATTAGAGTGTAATAAGAACCTCGCCATGTGATATTTTAGAGTCTTACATGAAATATAAACCAGCAATCAGATTTTAAAGCCAATGTATCCAATGAACAAAGTCCATATTCTGATAATAAAAAGAATATAAAAATGACAAATGATATTTCTGCTGTGCAAAGTTGCTGTCTCTGTATAGTGATGTAACGCCAAGGTCACTTCTTCTGACTCTTGTCTTGGTGATCTTAAAAGGGCATTTTAAGTCTGTCTGAGAGAGGATTAGTCTAGCACATTGCTTCAAGTGCTCAGCCCAGCAGTGAAGGTTTTCAGGATTAGCTCATCTGAGTGCAGATCTGTTAAAATGTTCTCAAACCACTTACTAAACAGATGAACGTTAAAGATTATTGCAGGGAGGCTGGGTTGTGTGAGCTGTCTGTAGCTCGTATCCTGCTGTGTGCCATTGAATGCCTACTTTCCTGGAAGTTAAGGGAGACTCCCGAATTTCCACGCAGACCCCCTCACCCACGGAAGAGTAAGCTGTCCTACTGCGACCTGCTCACTTCCTAACGAAGTGGGTATTACCATGAGCAGGGGCGCTTTAATAGAGGAAGGGGCCCGTGTGTACCTCCAGGTGGGGCCCCTCCTATGCACGGCGCAGTAGTCTCCGTCATAGTGCCAGAATCTACTGCGCATGCACAGGTCTTCGGAAACATGGCACCCGCCATGTTCCGGAGACAAATTTGGCTACTGCGCATGTGAGACGGCCATTTTGGCAGGAATTTTCGCCACAACGGGAGCGCCCGACGCTGGACTTCCGGAAAGGTAAGTATTAAAATCTGGGTGCAGTGTGGGCCCCCTCTAGACCCAGGGGCCCATGTGCACCACAAACACTGCATCCATTCTAGAAACACCAATGACCAGGAGGATAGTGCTGCGATTCACAGGTCGTTCCTATGCAAATCACGTCATATTGGCCCCGTCTCCTCACAAGCGATCTGCAAATTGCAGCAATCCCTGCAAGGGGGTGGGGTCTAATGAGGCATAGTGACAGGCCCCGCCCCCTCTTTACAGCTTTCTCCCCCCAAGCACTGTGGGCCTAAGTATTTCATGTTTGTACACTCTTGCCTATGCAGCTGTGAATTTTTAGGTTACGCTAAACAGGAAAGAATAAAGACGCCCTCCGAAGCCAAACTCAGTCGCAACTGTATACACATACGTACAGTAATGGATAATATCGACTAGACCTACGTAGGCACTAGACCTGGTAACGTAGACTGGCCACAGCAGTAGCGACGCTGGCGCCACGTTTTTGTACTTACACAATCGCAACTGAAGGCAGATACACGCCCCAAAAACAGCCATGATACACCTGCGTTTTTGCCACCACACCCTGTTACCTCCAAATGGTCCCTTCCTGTCAATCACTCTGCGTTAAATATCTCGCTGCAAGCGGCATCACTAAAGTACCTTGGCATGTGCGCAGTGTGATCACAGCACATAGGCAGTAACCAATCAGATGCTGCTATCATTATTTAAAAGGCAATAGAGAAATGACAGACAGCATCTGATTGGTTGCTATGGGCAACATCACCAATTCTCTGTTTTAAAAGCTTTAGTAAATTTACCCCTTTGTCTTCCATGATTGTGGCACTGATGTTTGCATTCGTGTCTAAGTAAATTTTTGCTTAAATACCCAGACTGAGGGGTCTATTTACTAAGCTTTAGATGGAGATAAAGTAGAACGAGATAAAGTACTAGACAATAAGCATCTAACTGTCATGTCACAGGCTGGGTTTGAAAAATGACAGTTAGGAGCTGGTTGGCTGGTACTTTATCTCCATCCAAGGCTTAGGGGTCTATTTACTAAGCCTCAGGTGGAGATAAAGTGTATGGAGATAAAGTACCAGCCAATCACCGCCTGTCATTTTTCAAACCAAGCCTGTGACATGGCAGTTACGAGCTGATTGGCTGCCACTTTATCTCCACCTGAGGCTTAGTAAATAGACCCCTGAGTTATTTTTTTAGAACCACTGATTGGTGCACAATGAGAACAGTAGCGGATCTTGCTACGGGCACGCAGGATTTTGCCCGGGGCGCCGCCTTCCGGAGGGCACCGCCGCCGTCCGGAGGGCACCGCCGCTGTAGCAAGATACGCTACTAGTGCTCCCCGGTTTCCGGTAGATGCGGTGCAGTGTGGTGCGCGATGAAGTCATCGCGCACCGCACGGCATTGTGGGAGCGGCACATAGACACTAGGGGTCATGATTGACCTCTAGTGTCTATGTGGTGCTATGGGAGAGACACCATAGATCAGAGGAGGAGCGGGGCCAGCGGCCGGAGACGGAGGGCAGCTGCGGTTGGGAATCAGGAGCGGGGATGTTGAGTATTAGTTTATTTTTATTTTTTTATTTTTGTAAGCAGCACAACTCTACTGGGGGCACAAACGGGGGCACTACTCTACAGGGGGCATAACTGACCACGCCCCCGGGGCGCCACAAGGGCTAGAATCGGCCCTGAATGAGAGTAGTACGAAATTGTTGTTTATTTGCAGAAATTAGACCTTTTTGGACTAGGAATTTGTGATGTTACAATGTACTTTACTGGCACAGACATTAAGCTACCTGTCATATACTGTACATTTCCCCTCGACGTTTCAAGCCACAATTACAGAACAATGATTTGTCCTGTTTTTGCAATGTGTTTTTTTGTGTTTAGTTTTCTAAATTCGCAAGTTCTCTGTTTTCAGCCGGTGAGATGCTATCCAGCTGCTCAGCACAGATTTTAGGAGACAATGAAGTTTAATTGAAGAAAAATAATGAGGGTTCAGGGACCTGTGCGACGAGTCAGTTGGCAAAGCAGGAAGCACACTGCCAGATCAGTGGGTTATATATCTATTCACCATAAGCCCCAAGCAGAGACTGCCTGTGTGTTTGTTTTATTATCAGATTATACAGATTTGTCTGGCCAAACGTGTGTGTGATATCACTTGTTTTATTTAAGAACATTTACAAAAATTTTTTTTTTTAAATAGACATTTTTATATATTGATTATTTATGATGTAATATGAGCTTAATGTTGCTGAAGAGCAGGTTCTTTGGCTGATTATAACCAGGTGAAATCCAGGCTGGACTTCAGCCGGCCACAGAACCTCTGTATATCGTACAGTAGGTGTCCCGGATTGGTGAAATGGAATAAAATCGCACACAAGCACCGTCGTCATGCCCCTCTGATGATGGCCCATCATGCTGCCGGCCACGCCCCCATGCGCCTACAACGCTGCCTCCTCCTGGGGGAGGGGGCAGCAAGGTAGGCAAGTATGGTTGTACTCACTGCAAACCATAGTTGTCTACCCTCCCTCATTCTGCAGGAGACTCCCTGAAATAGCAGCAATCTCCCTGACTCCCTGAAAAGTCCAGCAATCTCTCTGATTGCACATTACCCCCATTATGCAGCTGTTACATTATTTGGGGGGGGGAAAGAAATTAGAGATATATTCGTTTTAAATGGGGTCATCAGTGCCATTTCCCTGCATTGGTTATAAAGAACAATGATCCCTATGGCTACATGCATTTTAAATAAGGTTTCTCGTGGCCACTTACAGTATATGGAACTTCTTGAAAAACACAATACACAAACAAATCCTGAAAAATATCAGTGTCTTTTCTTCAACAAGTAAATCTTACTAACTTTGGGGCTCATTTACATGTGGATGTAAGTCATATGTTTATGACACGCCTCTCAGATGTAGCAGCACGTGTCCGCACTGATAGGCGTTACTTTCACAATCTCCCTGAAATGCTTTTTCAAAAGTAGCAGATACTGACTGGTTTCCATATGTTACAGTGCATTAATTTACATAAGATTAACAAATACTTTATATTAGAAAGGACTAGAAATACAATAAAGTACTTTATAACGAAAATAAGTGTTGTGAAGGGAGGCAGGTATATAGGTTATGTGGAACTAGAAGACCCAGCATGTCCAGCTCTTATCGCAACCTAGTTGTACAAAGTACAATAACCAAAATTACATTTTATACCCCTTTTCCACTAACTTCAAAATATCAGTTCTTTGTTCGTGAACGCGCATCAACCCGGGAATTTGGTCAGTGGCGGTAAACACTAAAATTATCATTTGAGTTTGCCAAAATAATAAAATGTCATAGCGATAATAATTAATAATATAAAGTACAGATTTTATCTGTTTTACCATATAAGAGGTCACATATGGAGTATTCGTATCAGTACTGTGCAATCTGTAGTGTTGTCCGATTCATGTTACATATTATAACTATACAGGTTGAGTACCCATATCCAAAATGCTTGGGACCAGAAGTCAGATTTTTCCGTATTTTGGAATAATTGCATATCATTCATAATGAGATATCGTGGCGATGGGACCTAAGTCTAAGCACAGAATGCATCTATGTTTCATATACACCTTATACACACAGCCTGAAGGTCATTTAATACAATATTTTTAATAACTTTGTGTATTACACCAAGTGTGTGTACATTGGTGGTCATTCCGAGTTGTTCGCTCGGTAAAAATCTTCGCATCGCAGCGATTTTCCGCTTTGTGCGCATGCGCAATGTTCGCACTGCGACTGCGCCAAGTAAATTTGCTATGCAGTTAGGAATTTTACTCACGGCTTTTTCATCGTTCTGGCGATCGTAATGTGATTGACAGGAAGTGGGTGTTACTGGGCGGAAACAGGCCGTTTTATGGGCGTGTGGGAAAAAACGCTACCGTTTTCGGAAAAAACGCAGGAGTGGCTGGAGAAACGGGGGAGTGTCTGGGCGAACGCTGGGTGTGTTTATGACGTCGAACCAGGAACGACAAGCACTGAACTGATCGCAGATGCCGAGTAAGTCTGGAGCTACTCAGAAACTGCTACGAGGTGTGTAATCGCAATATTGCGAATACATCGTTCGCAATTTTACTATGCTAAGATTCACTCCCAGTAGGCGGCGGCTTAGCGTGAGCAAATCTGCAAAAATCAGCTTGCGAGCGAACAACTCGGAATGACCCCCATTGATCCATCAGAAAACAAAGATTTCACTATCTCACTCTCACTCAAAAAATTCTGTATTTCGGAATATTCTGAATTTGAATATTGAATATTTGGATATGGGATACTCAACCTGTACTGTGCTATTTGTAATGTTCCCAGCAGAACGTACAGAAGAATCCCACAAAATAAAGTAATCTGACAGTTCTTGGTCTCAGGCACAAAGCTTCTTGTTTTCAGTATAATTAAAAGGGAGTAAATCTTTCAGAAATTAAATTCAGCCCAATTAAATTGTCAGTCTTAATCTTACTAATGGAAAAGATGTGTATGTGTTGTTGTGACTGTTGTCTAATACACTCTAGAGCCATGATAATAGGTGAGTTTTTATAATTGGTATAATTAGTGGCTGTCTGATACAAGGGGGGGGGATTCACTAAATCAGCCACATGCATTGTGCAGTACTTATTATAAATGTAATAAGCCAGGTACGCACTGGAGCGATATCGGGCTGATTTGCCATTACGGAACGACCAATCGCCTACATGGCTCGGGGTGTACTGGTGATTGCACGCTCCCACAGTCACTAGGTTTGATGCGCTGCCGATGTTGGAACGAATGTTTGCTGCTCCAGTGCATACCCAGCTATAGCCTGCCAGACACAGTTCCGGGGGTGTCTGCCCAATGTATTAAAGTAGCAATAATTTAAAAGGCAAGTAAAGAAATAAAGAAAGTCATTTGAAAAGTGTTGTGGGGACAATTTAGACCACTGTGTACGTGAAAACAAAACACATGGGGGAGTCATTCTGACCCATTCGCTCGCTGCGTTTGCACGCAGCAGAGCGAACGGGCCCCTGCTGCGCATGCCAGACGGCCGAAGGGCGTAGCAGGGATGCGATCGCCTCTGCCTGATTGACAGGCAGAGGCGATCGCTGGGCGGTGGGGGGGCGGAACGGTGGCGTTTTCCCGCCGTTTCGTGGGTTTGGTCTGGCCAATGCAGGCGTGGCCGGACCAAACTGGGGGCGTGCCGCAGCGACTGCGTGACGTCACACGCAGCCACTGCGGGCTGGGGAGCGATGAGTAGCTCCCGGTCAGCATGCTAAAGCTGCGCTGGTCGGGAGCTACTCTTGAAGTGCAAATGCATCGCCGCTTGCACTTCTGCGAGGGGGGGTCGGACTGACATTCGGGGCGGACTAACCCTGTGCTAGCGTCCCCCCGCATGTCAGGGAAGAAGATAGTAGCTGTGCTAAATTTAGCACAGCTACAATCAACTCGGAATAACCCCCTTAATACAAAAAGCGTGTAAGCATATACATAATAGAAGATTTTGTGGTTTATCAGCGGTGGACGCAGAAGCACATGCAGCACCCCTTAAGGGCGATCGCCCGTCCACAAATTTATGAAAATGCCGCTAGTGCTCCTTCACTGTTGTACGCCCACTTTCACCATCTATAGACACAATAATACTGATTGGTGTGTAAAGTAGGTGCAGGTGCCCACCTACCAATGTCAGCGACGTGGCAGTGACATAAGTGCACCCGGATGTGACTAGTGGCACCTGCGATCGCACAATTCTTATTCCTATGCATTATGGGTGCAACTATTCGCACGTGCCCGCCGGCGGTCACACTATTCGCACCAAACAAGTCGCACATAGAATGACTCCATCTGTACGTCATCAGCATGGGGGGCACAGTGGCATATACTGTATGAACAGGGGTATCTGTGTGGAATAATGTGAGCTGGGGCCACTACAGAGTGTTTAGTACATTTGTGATGCTGGGATTATTTGCACGTTACACATATCTTATCGACAGTTTTATTGGTAGAGGCCGCACAAGTTACTTCATACTTGCCCTGATGCAGGCAGGATGGAGAGATACTCTCTGGTATTCGCAGGTCTGTGTGGTGGGGGAGGGGCTACAATGACGCAAATCGCTGCATTTTCACAATGTGGGGGGCGGGGCTTGAAGATATCACAACCCTGCCCGCCCCCAAAGTTCCCTGCAGTGTCTCCTCTCTGGGCTTCTCCCGGTGAGGAGAATTTAAAAGTAGGTAAGTATGAGTTAGTTGCCCTGGGGCCCCACAAACCTTAATCCAGCCCTGCTAACCACCCCCCTCCAGGGGCTGGCTGGCAACTTTCAGCCTGGGGGGCAGACTCAAGCAAGCGGCCCAGTTTTTCTCAGGGAATCTGCAGTCATGTGGTCCTGGAACACCTAAATTGCACTGGCCCGGGGGGCAGATGGCACCCTGCCCCCCTCTTAGCAACCCAGGGGAACAGGTGCGCTTTTTAGGCACCCATTTACCTCTGCTCTGTTATATATACTTTACAAAAGTCCGAGCCACCTGTCTGTGCCGGGCCTACCGGACAGACTCCTCGAATCAGGACAGTTGGGAAGTAGTAATATTAGTTTGTGCTCGTAACGTGTAATTAAACATTTGCTTATGGCGCAATATAAAGATAGACGAGTTTGTGTTTTGTAAGTACAGTACAGCAAACTTTTGTTTGTGTATCTTTGACATTTGCACCTTGTTCCCAGATATTCATCTTAGTTAATGAAATGTATTCAAGGCATTATCCTGTTAGCTATGAGAGAATGTGAAAGGAAAAACCCACCCACGTCATATACTACTGGATGTACTATTACATTTCATATTACTGCACTAAAGGGTCCAGTAACACTTGTCTCCCGCCTGCGTTTTATTTGGACTATTAATCACAAGACAAGTGTATCATTATATGATAGGACAAGGTGCAGGATATTCACTAGCCATATTAACCTGCCTGCTATGATTAAAATATCTCAGAAATATAGACAGATATTTACATCTTTGCTGTCGTGGAGCCAAGTTGCCGTATAAATTCTCTGCTCTTCATTTTGTTTTATATGGGTTTTTTTCTGCATCTTGCAGCCGTAGAATCTTACATCCGTATTCAGTTATTCCAACTTGTTACCTTTTTTATGACCTAGTTCTTGTATCTTTTCATAAAGAAAAGGTTTTCACACATTATAAATAGAGATATGCAGTTCAGTTCTCCAAAAATCCGAACCCACCCGAATTTTGTGGGTCCGTATTCCGTACCGAACCATAACCGTTTTGGGTCTTCCTGTAGTTCGGAATTCGGACTTTAAATCTGATTTTCGGTTTTTGGATTCGGCTTGGATTGCAAAAAGAACATGTGGCAAAACCAAAACCCTCAAAAGAATTAGAACCAAAACCAACAAAAATGTGCCGGCGCCGGGATTCCGACAGCCGGAACACCAACGGCGAGTGCAGCATGTTCCCTCGCGGGCTACCTGTGCTTGCCACGCTTCGGGCCCCTCGGGTAGTGGCGTGGACCACTACTCAAGTAGGCTTTTCGGCCGACGGTCGGGATTACGTCCGCCGGTACTTCACCGGGTGCCGGCATTCCGGCGTCTGTCTCCTGACATCCGGGGATCCTGACAACCGGCAAATTGAATGCCTCCTGGATCTTTTGCACCCAGCATGGGATGGATATAAGTCCCGATATAATGGTGATGCATGCGGCCGCAGACAGAAATCCAGTGGGCGGGCCAGTCTCCTGCATGAAGATACAGTAGATGGTAACTCACACATGGGGAGATGTGTCAAGACTTGGAGAAAGATGATGTGGAGCAGTTGCCCTAAGCAAAAAAACAGTTTCTATCACTTCAAAGACTGTGCTAAATAAATGACAAAAGTTGATTGGTGGCTTTGAGCAACTTCCCCACTTTACCTCTCCAAGGCTTGGTACATCTCCTCCATAGTCAGGCAGATGCATTAGTGTTGGCTGTATTCTCTACAGGTACACGTTTTCATTACAAGGGAGTATTGAGTTCTTCCTCCCGGATTAATAGGGATTTGTGGTGATATTTTAGGGAAGCCCTCCCCATTAATATACTTCTAACCCACCAATGTTGTCTAAGATGATCGATGTGCTTTGATTTTGCTGATGAGATGCTTCATGCAACAACCGCCAGTAATAAATGAGGTCAGGCCAGTTTGGTGAGTACATACTGGCTGACTGATCAAACTGGAGGAATTACTGATCTTTCCTTATGAAAGTGTAAACCGGTTCTGCAGTGAGCGTCACCTCGGTATGATAATGAGACGTATAAATTTACAATGCCTTCCGTCCAGGTCTACTTACATATCTCTTTGTGCCAATATGACGGCCTTAAATCCTGCTATCAGTAGACATTGTGATACATAAGGAAAGACAATGAGCCGAGCGGAATAGACAGGAAGCCTGTAAACCGCCCACACACTTTACATTGACATTAATACAGAATGAAACCAGGGCAGATCTGCCTTGTTCTTTTAAAATCATTACAATGTTTGCATAGTCTGGGTAATGTTTGTTTTACATGTAAAGGGATTCTTATTTGTCTCATGGACACATTTCTAATGAAACCCATTAGAATTCATAGACCAACGAGTTTGTTAAAATACGTTAGCTGCTGATATTGACTGATATTCCTGCTACTGTTATCTTTTTAATTGGATCTGTTGAAATTCTAATGAGATAATGGGAACTTTTCGTATTCTATAATATAAATTTCTGGAAGTCTTCACTTTAATCTCTGACCAGCCAGGCATTACCCACACTAGCCAGGTATGAATTTCCTAATCCTGATTGAATGTGTCTAGTTGCATTTAATTTACTTCTTTAAAGAAATGGGTGAACTTGCTGAATTTTAAGTGCAAATGACGTTGAAAGACTAATATCACCACCTAGAGATGAGCGTGTCGCAGAAAGACGCTCTGTGGGGCTCTCCAGTCCTCGCTGACAACTGCGCTGTTTTGTGACCGGAGTTAGGGCCGTCTTAGGGTGAAGGATCGTGTTTTCGAGGAAATGAGCGCAAAGTTTAAGAGACACATCTCCAAGGCATGATAGAGAATAAGTACGTTCGGTACAGAGATAATGTGAGATAAACTGTAAGTTTGTTTAAAAGCCTAACAAAGTCTTGGAAGGTACAGGCGTGTCCTGATTCGGTCATACGGTGCAAGGCGCTTGGCGTGACTGAGACGCATGGGTAGGTTAAGAGCTTTGTCACATAGGAATTGGTACAACACATGTATAAAGGGGATGTAGTTATGTGACCAGCGGTCAGGAGACTGGTAGTCACAATACCAACCCCTACATCCCGCCCCGTCCAATTCCCGACAGTCGGCAGGCCGACTAACAGGGACTATCACCACTCGTGTGTGACCATGATACCCATAGAGTGGGAATAGAACCTGGGGCGAGTGCTGCTCACCGCCGAGCACGCAAGGGGCTTCATTGCGCTGGCTTCCCTCGCCGGCATTCTGCCTCCGGGATCCCAGCGTCGGGATGCTGACCACCGAGATCCCGGCTGCCGGTAAGTCATACCCAACTATTAAGTCACATATTCAGCATAACGGAATGTGGTGGCCGGAATAGCCACGTCCGCTCATATTCAGACCTTTTTTACACAGATTTGCAAGTTAATCACACTTAGATGTACAAGTACCGCCAGTCCCAGTGGTCAGTGTACGCTAGTAATGTCATTTTTGTTTCTCGACATGTGAAAAGATGTAAATTTTGAGAAAAAAAAGGGCGCGTGCAGCGGCTAAGTCGCAAGGATCCTGGTGTGCCAGGAGGGGCTATTTGGCGTGTCTAGAGTAAAGGTGTATGAGGACAGAGTTTAAGTATTGTATATTTTTTATATTTGTATAGTTTTACACATCATTTACTATGTAAAATTTGTAATCAATAAAATTTTTTGTGTTTTTAAATAAGGCTGGGTACATACTAGAGCAATGTGTACTGTGCGTCGGCTGACATCTCACCCAACGGGCCAAGATGTCGGCCGGCCGTACATACTGAACGATAAAGCGCGTGATTTACGGTCATTGGTGTCAGCACAGGGACATCCTATCGGCAGTGCAGCACAGCAGATGGGACGAGTCCGAAGTCGGCAGGCTGGAGCGCGTGCTAGAGGGTACACACTACGCGATGTGCACACAGGGCCGTATTATCCAGTAGGCTGACTAGGCTGCAGCTTAGGGACCTGTCAGTTTTTTTTGCTGAGGAACTGCTACCTGCGCCCTAGTGCTACAATGGTTAAAGGCGCTTTGCACTAGCACTAGTGAAAGTGTACGTAATGGCATAAGCTCTGCTTCCGAAACATCAGCTGTAATGGGGTGAAAGTTTTAAGTGCCAGAAGGGGCCCAAAATACCTGAAAGCCTAGGGGCCCGGCTATGGGTTAATAGGGTCTAGTGTGCAAAATATGTCGATCCGATCTGCGGGATCGGACGCAAGGCAGTTTCTAGCCAATTTGGCTCCCAGTGCGAACAGTAAAAAAAATTGCCCCCCCCCCCCATAGGCATAAAAAATACTATTTTGTGCCCTCCCCCAAAATAAAAGTGGGTGTGGCCTTGCAAAAATGGGTGTGACTTTGCTTAAATGGGGTGGCCTCACATGAAAATACCAGAGCTCGGCCACCACAGGAAAAATAAAAAAATCCACCATATTAAGCCGCACACAGTAATGCCTCTTGCATCAAAGTATGCCCCACACAGTATTGCCCCTTGTTATGCCCCACACAGTAATGCGCCTTGCACCAAAGTATGCTCCACACAGTAATGCCCCTTCCACCAAAGTATGCCCCACACAGTAATGCCCCTTCCACCAAAGTATGCCCCACACAGTAATGCCCCTTCCACCAAAGTATGCCCCACACAGTAATGCCCCTTCCACCACAGTATGCCCCACACAGTAATGCCCCTTCCACCAAAGTATGCCCCACACAGTAATGCCCCTTCCACCAAAGTATGCCACACACAGTAATGCCCCTTCCACCAAAGTATGCCCCACACAGTAATGCCCCTTCCACCAAAGTATGCCCCGCACAGTAATGCCCCTTCCACCAAAGTATGCCCCACACAGTAATGCCCCTTCCACCACAGTATGCCCCACACAGTAATGCCCCTTCCACCACAGTATGCCCCACACAGTAATGCCCCTTCCACCAAAGTATGCCCGCACAGTAATGCCCCTTCCACCAAAGTATGCCCCACACAGTAATGCCCCTTCCACCAAAGTATGCCCGCACAGTAATGCCCCTTCCACCAAAGTATGCCCCACACAGTAATGCCCCTTGCACCATCCCTCACTTAGCAATAATCACAATGTCCCATACAGGTGCACTGTACCTGGTCCTGCGCGTTGTTAGGGGTTATTTCATACTGCTGCTGCTAGCCAGGTCTGCTCCAGTTGCTCCCTCCGCTGTGGCTCCTGCTCCGGGTGCTCGCTCTGCTGCTGCCCCCGCCAACGCCACATTCCCGGCACTTCTGTGCCATTGCATGCTGTTTCCTCCTCTCTCCGTCTAAATGTCCCTCCCAAAATGGCCACCGCCAACTCTAGTATCCATTAAAACTGTCCTCTCTGACGGTTGTGGAAAATGCAGGATTCTAGAGGGGAGTTTCCAAATGCCCTCTGCAATGTACCACTCTGTTGAACATCGGAACAAGTGAGGAAATCTGATGGAGCAGTAAAAGAACCTAGTACACACCCTGAACATATACAGTATATATATATATGGAAAGTGGGGTAGACCTAACAATAGCGCTAAATGAAGAGCTCAACCTCAAGACGTACTCCCTGTTAGACGGAGTACAGAAGTACAAATGCAGAGAAAGGGGTGGTGTCTAAGGGAGCTGAACCCAATGATATCTTCCAGAATTTGACCACAAATCACTTTAAAATATTTTTTTTATATATTTATGTAAAAGTATTCAACAATCACCGTGAATAACATATGGCTGACATAATCAAAATGCAGACATCAGATATGGACACCATATATTGCGGATAATTGGTAAGTCCAATGTGGTTTTCTTAATTATTACATATCCGATGTTCTTATATCCGAACCAGAAACCCGACGCATTTCGTCCAACTGGACTTCATCAGGGGCTCAATATCAAAAACAAGTCGGAAGAACATAAAGGAATAGATGACCAATTAATGATCGTATTAATCCCACATCAGTAAAACAGGCTTGGCAATAACAGATGTAATAAAGAATGAGCTGATTCCACAGCAAGGTTTGTATTGAATATGCTCAGCAGGAAGAGTGGCTTCTCCTAGTCAGCAGTCTCCTAGACTGCAGTCTCCACTCTTCCTGCTGAGCATATTCAATGTGGTGTCCATATCTGATGTCTGCATTTTGATTATGTCAGCCATATGTTATTCACTGTGATTGTTGAATACTTTTATATAAATATATAAAAAAAATATTTTAAAGTGATTTGTGGTCAAATTCTGGAAGATATCATTGGGTTCAGCTCCCTTAGACACCACCCCTTTCTCTGCATATATATATATATATATACATATATATATATATATCTTTTCTTTTCAGTATCTATCTATCTATCTATCTATCTATCTATCTATCTATCTATCTATCTATCTATCTATCTATCTATCTATAACACATGCTGGTCTTCTTACACACTGGACAGCGTATGGAATACAGTATGGAATACAGTATTGATCATTAACACCCATAGATGTTCTACAGTATAGGCTGAATAAAACATATTGGGCGGGATTCAAATCTTTTATCGCCCCCGATCTCCCGTCTAAAGTGACGGGAGATCGCGGGCGATATTCTAATGACCCCCGTTTTCACGCTGATCGCGCCCACAAGAGACGGGTTTAGCCACGTAAAACAGCTAAACCCGACTAAAGTCATGGGTGCGATCGCGAAAAGTCCCGTTTGGGTGTCCAAGCGGGGCACTTTTCGTGCATTTTAGCTCACCACCCCAGGGGGTGGTGAGCTGAAATGTTGATATCGCGCCCATCGGCAGTAACATTTGAATACTGCTGGCGGGCACGATGGGGGCGGGAAGGGGCAGAGGTGATTTGAATCCCACCCATTTAATATAAATAACATAAGTCAGGAAAAGGTTAAACATCCCATAATAAATGAATACACAAATATAATAGAACCAGTAGGAGACAGAACCTCACTTTCTAAGCTTACATTCTCCCACCTCATGGTAAGACTCCTGTTTCTTCTTCCTGTGAGCTACTCTCTGGTTCAGTGCACTGTCTGAGCGCTCAGATCTACACACACAACAAACTTTGCAGAAGAAGCTACTACCACTGGGCATGTGCAGCATCTCCGCTCTCTCCCTTAAACTGCATGTTGCGGAGGAAGCTTGAGTAATGGTATTATATACTATTGCGATTGTGGTCATATCTTAAGCTGCTGGCCAATGTATAATGTCTCCTTTAAAAATAAATAAATAATAATCTGTTTTTGATACATGATCTTTCTTTTTATATACAACTCTTAATAAATGCATCTACAGATGTGTCTTCATCAGAGCTGCCGAGAGCGGCCACGGGTCCTGGTACTAGGGGGGCGTGGTAAAATCTGGGGAGGCGTGGGCATACCTCCATAAAAAAAATGTAAATATTTTTTCCAGTGGTACTACAACTGCACAGGGGGCGTCGGCTGCCGCACAATGTCCTCCATGGCAGCTGACTTGGGCCAGGCCCCTCCAACATGCGCATGCCCTGGTATTTAATACCCACTCTTCCCCCCTTTCGGCGCTCCTGGTCAATATGCCATATGAGATGCCCGATGCGACTGAGCCACAGCAGCAGTGTAGTGTGGCAACTTTTTCATTAAATGTTGCGTCCTATTGGCATCGCAGATGAAGCGAAACACCACTCACAGTGTACTAGAGATACTGGGCCTCCGACTTCAACTGCACAGGAATTAGAATTAAACACTTACACAGTCGGAGATTAGACACAACCCAACTTGGAGTGGGAAAAAGCAGCAGCCGCTGCATCATAGCACTTCTTATGCAGATTCAGACTCAGTCACACACAGATGGACATCAAATTGATCAGTGCAGTCTAGCAGAGTATTTCTGTTGCTTCTTGTTGTTTTATTTGTATGAATAAGATGTACATTTTTGCACAAAAATAAACGGAGGGCTGTTTGGCACGACTCCTGCAATGGTGTATGAGGACACCTCTGTATAGAATGCTTCTGCAAATGTGTAGTGATCTCTATATAGTCAGTAGAAGGGCAGACCATAGGGGCATTTGCCCTTGTCATCTGTGCAAGGAGGTCCCATATAAAAAGTGAAATTATCTTTTTATTTAAGTTGTTTTTTTTATTCCATTAATGACAGCTCCAGCTGATGTTCTCTTGTTTTTAAATTCTACTTTATTGAGACTAAAATAAAATCGCTTACCTCTTTATGGTGTAAATCACCTCCATATGGTTTTGTTCATCAACACACATTTTATTAATCCCTAGTTGATAAATAGATCTTGTGAGCTGGAGAATTTTTAGTTGTCATTTATCAAATGAGTTTCAAAAGAGATCAGTCTGTGCTCAGACATGGTCTTCCAACAGTCTACAGTAGACCTTTGTTGCAACAATGTTTCAGAACTCCAGTAGAACTTTGTTGCAACAATGGCCCTCATTCCGAGTTGTTCGCTCGCAAGCTGCTTTTAGCAGCTTTGCACACGCTAAGCCGCCGCCTACTGGGAGTGAATCTTAGCATAGTAAAATTGCGAACGAAAGATTAGCAGAATTGCGAATAGACACTTCTTAGCAGTTTCTGAGTAGCTCCAGACTTACTCTGCACCTGCGATCAGTTCAGTCAGTTTCGTTCCTGGTTTGACGTGACAAACACTCCCAGCGTTCGCCTAGACACTCCCCCGTTTCTTCAGACACTCCCGCGTTTTTCCCAGAAACGGCAGTGTTTTTTCGCACACACTCGAAAAACGGCCAGTTTCCGCCCAGAAACACCCACTTCCTGTCAATCACATTACGATCACCAGAACGAAGAAAAAACCTTGTAATGCCGTGAGTAAAATACCTAACTGCATAGCAAATTTACTTGGCGCAGTCGCACTGCGGACATTGCGCATGCGCATTAGCGACTAATCGCTCCGTTGCGAAAAAAATATAACGAGCGATCAACTCGGAATGACCCCCAATGTTTCAGCACTTAGTGCTAGACTACAATAGATCTTTGTTGCAACAATGTATCACCCCCTTAGTACTAGACTACAATAGATCTTTGTTGCAACAATGTTTCACCCCCTCAGTGCTAGACTATAATAGAACTTTGTAGCAACAACGTTTCAGCCCTCAGTGCTAGACTGCAATAGAACTTTGTTGCGACAATGTTTCAGCCCTTAGGGCTGCAAGAAGCCGATTAGTTGTTTTTCAACAATATGACAGTATTTAAAATGATAAAGCATCTTATTTCCAAGTAGGGACAGGGATAAAAATAAATAAATATTGGGCAGCATTTTGAAGTTCTTCCATCATTGCTCAGTGAGTCCAAACCAGGCATCATACTAGCCTCCGGTACTCCAAAATGACAGTGGGACTGCGGCTCTAGCAGTACTGCACCAACTTTGCCTTGCATCATATCTTTATAATTGTTCAATTAAAAATGGCGTCACTGCTGAAATCCGAACATCTGCTCTCTATTAACTCATCTTGCGTGTTTCAGCGACAAGCAGGCGTGAGACGCAGATAATGGGAGCAAACAGCAGACGTGAATAGAGAAGGTTAGATCTACAGATATGCGGAGGAAGAAAATAACAATATGGCACATTAGTCCCGCACTCCATCCTCCAGGTGGGCGGAGGGGATAGATCAGCCTTTTGTGCAGCTACCGATGGAGGTTATATTTTTATCTTTATTTCTTTTATTTTACTTAGAGGTTGCAGCTTTCTTTTTTTTTTATCATGCAGGGGAAAAACAATTATTATGTTGGCCATGTAAGCATCCTGGTAATGACTAATTAGTATAAGCCATGGTATCAGTGAAATAAGCCGGTAACAATGTCTGAACACATTGGTGCTGTTTGGGTTCATTAGCATAAACAATTTTAAATAAGGAAGGTGGCAACAGCACTAACGCAAGAAAGAGAAACGTTGTATAGATCAGGATATAATAGTGTTATTGCTGTTCTACAGACTGGCGTTTAATAGTTCTGCAGCACGGCCATATTTCCGTAAACAGGCTTAAACAAGCTCTGTCTTTTCAGTTGCTGGGGAACTATTAGTCCCAGCATGTCTTGTCAAAGAGACTTGTAGTACCAAATCCTCTGGAGAGTCACTAGTTACACACTAGTAGTGTAAGGGGGGGGGGGGTACCCAATTACCTGCAGTTAATGACCCTGGGTAGTTGTAACTCCAGGGCTCATCCCATTAGCCCTGATATGGCATGCTCCTCCCCCCTGATGCCGGCATTTATCACGGATTTTGCTTCGGCACGCTTGATTCACCGGAAGCATGATCCGCGATAAGCGGACTGCCAAAGCTGCAAAAACACATGGGATCGGGGAGTAATATATCTGATCCCATGTGTTCGTGCGCGATCGCAGGTCCTTTTTCGGCCGATGAAAACGGCCTGTAATAGGATACCGCAATGATGACCATTGGTCATTAATCGCGATATCTGGCTTTTTTTATATGCCAAAAATGGATGGGGAGTAATTGGATACCCCCTTTAATATTTCATATTTATATTAGGTAGTGTTCACACAACTGTGCAGCAATGTACAATGTTGAGCTAACCGAAAATAAAAAAAATAAAAAAATACAGGACATCATTCATGCGAGCTTTGACTAAGTTTACAGATAATTATACGTGAGTCGGCAGGGAGTGTGCAATATGAAATGTCCAACATTTAGGTAAGCACTACATTGTGTAGTATGTCCAATTCATATTCTGGATTAACTGGTGTCAAAACCAAAATTCATGACAATTCAAGGTGAAAAAAGTAAAAATTCCTGGCAAAATTCTCTTTCAAAGTATGTAGTTAAATGCAGAGGTGCATACATCAAATTATAAATTGAACGGGTAAAGCTAAACAAACTTCCCAGCATTATCTCCTTTGTTCCTTCAGTCTGACGGCCACGTGCACGGTCCACCATCTTCCCATCGCTCATGGGAACCAAAAGATGATTTTTGGGGGCCTCCTCTGTTCTGATTGTCTGAGCCAGGTAAGGTGATCACGAAGAGGATGACATCATCATTACTAAATCAGACTGAAGCACCCCCCACCACCACCCCGCGCTCCTCTGCGCATGTGACGCCAAATTCTCAGAAGCCCTGTGGAAGTTTTTTCTTTTTTCTTTTCTCGAAAAGTGTTTTTTATTTGAAGTTCTCATATTACAAAAAAGAAAAATTGCAATAAAATATAAGAATACTTATCTGTCATGAAAAAAGGCATAAATATGTGTAAAATAGAGAAAGGAAGAAAAATGTAAATCCTTTACTTCCTTATCTTTTTTTCCTTGTATCTTGCAGTGGTAAGTAATAAAGATTTTGTATCAATGTAAATACTTAGATCATTGTAACTAGTAATTATAACAAAGAAAATAAAATTAAGGGAAATGGGGGTAAATAAGTGTGGGATATGGAAGGGAGGTATTCAGAGGAAGATTTATAAGCCAAGTGTCGTCTTGTAAAATAAAAAAATGGCCGCTAAATTTCCTTTTTTAAAAGTTAAAAAATAACAATAAGTTCGAAAAATTGTTTTTCCCAATGAGAACCAAATTTTGAAAAAAACTGTGGCAATCGGTAAGGGGAAACACAGGTCACGATTCTCAGAGGATGATACACCCAATGTCGAGCCCCCATATACGTGTACTCCCTGGGGTAGCTAATATGATTGTAACAGTACCTGTTAAATTGAACTCGATTCAACAGTGTTTTTTATTATTATATTAAAAGAATAAACTTTTACAAAATGGCTGCTACTTCCTGAACACAAAGAGAGAACAATACTTGATTTAAATGTACAATTTATACATTAATCATTTTCATAGTGACTAATAAGTGTGTTTCTTAAGCACATGCTCCGGCAGGGTCGGACTGGCCCACAGGGGAACAGGGGAAACCACCGGTGAGCCCCACTGCCTGTGGGCCCACCTCCTTCTGTTATTAATCTTCTACATAACCATGCATGCACAAGCAGTATTTACTATATATATATATTTATCATGGTGGGCCCAGCCCATGCACTCTCTACTGGCTAGCTGGGACTCTGTGGTGGTTGGCCACACCTCCACTGTTGCCTGGCCACACCCTAAAGCATGGGCCCCTACCACTGCATTTCCCCGGTGGGCCCTTCTTGCTCCAGTCCGACATTGTGCTCCGGTACTGTAATATGGATGCACAAAACCAGGAAACCCAAAAAAGGGGATTACTCCACTGTTATCCCTTCATTCTAGGTGCCATTTTCTGTCCATTGTCATTGCATTACAATAGTAAATCAGAGGTACAGATAGGATCATTCAACCTGCAGTAATTCTTTTAAACCCAGCCAAATTAATGGATGGTGCTTGAATTAAATTTGGGATAAGGGTTATCTAACTTTGGTATCATAAGAAAACAAATAAAGAAAAAATATGTTTTATGTGTTTTGGACCAACATCAGAACACAGCCATCCATTGTATCTATATGACCGATATAAAAATAGAGGCAATCGTTACATTAAAAAAATAAGGTAAAGAGTCCTATCTCTAAGTATAGAAGTAGGGAATTCTTAAAGCTTTATTCCCATAAATAACATGTTAAGTGTTGGCAGGCTTTGTGAAACATTATTCAGAGCCTTTAAAATGCATAATAAAAAGAACTAAATCCTGATATATGTGAATCTTTATTGGCGCAATCAGATATGGGTCACTGCTGGCTTTGTGGCCCAGAAATGGGTGTCACTAGGGCAATTGCCGTCACATTAAGTCTCAGGGCTCTGCAGATCTCCCAGCCCTTGCTGAAAAGAACACTCATTTCTTCATTCTTTCTTCCTATTAGTCCAAACCTCTAGAAATACAAAAGCATAGTCCATATTTGTGGTGAATTTGGAAATTTTTCTAAATGTAAATAAAATTACATGGAAATATTGTTTATTACTATATTGCAAGTTTTGATGCAGTATATTGGGATTCGGGTTTGGAAGGAAAGAAGTTAATGATTTTGAGTGATAAATTTCACTGTGAGTGATAAATTGCACTAGCCAATCAGCTCCAACTGCCATGTTACAGACTGTTGCCCTTATTTATCAATGAGTGATACATTTTACTGTGAGTGATAAATTGCACTAGCCAATCAGCTCCTAACTGCCATGTTACAGACTGTTGCCCTTATTTATCAATGAGTGATAAATTTGACTGAGTGATAAATTGCACAAGCCAATCAGCTCCTAGCTGTAATTTTTCAAACACAGTCTGTAACATGGCAGTTATGAGCTGATTGGCTGGTGCAATTTATCACTCACTGTGAACTGTATCACTCATTGATAAATAAGGGCATTAGTGTATGTTTATTTGCAGTTATACAGATGTAGCCATACTCATCTTGCTGCATTGAGGCATGTTGCATCACCGCATGCTGTATGGCGTGCCAAGGTGTGACTATTCACAGCCGGCGATCACTTCATTACTGCTAATAGTCGCACCATGCAGCAAGTCGTCTTGCAGCATGCTGCATCGCAAGATGAGCGTGGCTACCTCTGTATGTTCTAAGGTTACACCTGCTTTTTAATGGCCTATCTACAAGATCTGTAGTATGATGTCACTGTATGGCTGCCTTCGGTTGTGTATTTTCAGCCATATTGGCTCCCGGAGGAGAGATCCAATGGGCAGAGTGATGATTTTGTGAGCGTCAGTATATATCACTTTAGCATTCCTTAGGGATCCCATTATGTGTCATCTCATTCATGCATTGCCTATTCCACCCAGTGTAAAATAATATAATCCGTGGAAACCCTGTGTGGGTGCCATCATCTCTGCGGCTCAGTAGATGCCAGAGTCTTCTGCTCATGCGTAGGTCTCCGGGATTTGACATGTTCCCAGTGACTCATATCTACCACATATGTGCAAATTACCGGGAAAATGGCTGCCGCGATGATTCCAGGTGATTTATGCTGCTGCTGCAGCACCGACGCACATACCTCCCAACTGTCTTGATTCCGGCGATTCTAATCGGACGCTGTTCCGCTGTCCCACCCACGGGCCACAGTGTACCGCGGGTTGGGGGAAGGTTGGGGAAATCTGTGATCACCGCTGGTCTGCTCTGCAAAGCAGCTGTTGCCCCCAACATGAGGAAACCAGAATCATGTCTCAAGACCACGCCCCTCCCACAAGATGCCACGCCCCTCCCACACGAAGCCACCCTTTTCAAGCTTTTTTCCCAGCTAGAGGACTGCAGATGTTGTGAGGTATGCCCACATGGGAGTTATGAAAGGTGCTACAGTGCAGTACAGTACGGGCACACAGATCAGCTGCAGCACGCCGCTTTGAGATGTGACTTATATTGGATTTATTGGATTACACTACAGTGAACACATCTTGGTAGGTGGGATACAATTAAATTGCCGGCAGCCGGGATCCCAACTGCTGACAATGGCGCCAGCCAGAAACCTGGCTCACAGGGGTTATTCCCACTTGTAGGGGATCCACGACACTCACAGAGTGGGAATAGATCCTCTGGCGAGCGCAGTGAGTCATCGGCCCCACAGCGTGGCGCCCACAGCGAGCCAGCGGTCGGCATACTGATGGCCGGGATGCTGTTGCCTGTATACGGACGACCGGTATACCGAGTACCGACCGTTGGTATTTCATACTGATCCCAGATACAGTCACTTAGATTTATAGTGAATGGAGGACAGATTCATAAATATCCACCAAAAATAACATTCATTGCACATTCAGCTTTACCCTTATCCAGCATGGAATGACTTATTACTATTTATTACCAGTTATTTATATAGCGCACACATATTCCGCAGCGCTTTACAGAGAATATTTGTTCATTCACATCAGTTCCTGCCCCAGTGGAGCTTACACTCTATATTCCCTACCACATATACACGCACACACACATTCACGCCTAGGGTAATTTTGTTGGGATCCAATTAACCTACCAGTATATTTTTGGATTGTGGGAGGAAACCAGAGTACCCGGAGGAAACCCACGCAAGTACGGGGAGAATATACAAACTCCCCACAGTTAGGGCCACGGTGGGAATCAAACCCATGACCTCAGTGCTGTGAGGCAGTAATGCTAACCATTACACCATCCGTACTAGGCTCTGTATGTATATACAGGTTGAGTCTCCCTTATCCAAAATGCTTGGGACCAGAGGTACTTTGGATATGGGATTTTTCCGTATTTTGGAATAATTGCATACCATAGTGAGATATCATGGTGATGGGACCTAAATCTAAGCACAGAATGCATTTATGTTACAGATACACCTTATACACACAGCCTGAAGGTCATTTTAGCCAATATTTTTTATAACTTTGTGCATTAAGCAAAGTGTGTCTACATTCACACAATTCATTTATGTTTCATATACACCTTATACACACAGCCTGAAAGTCATTTAATACAATATTTTTAATAACTTTGTGTATTAAACAAAGTTTGTGTACATTGAGACATCAAAAAACAAAGGTTTCACTATCTCACTCTCACTCAAAAAAGTCCGTATTTCGGAATATTCCGTATTTCGGAATATATGGATATGGGATACTCAACCTGTATAGGCTTTGGGTATCGGGATGCCGACGGCCACAATACCGACTGTGGCATCACCATGGTTGGGATATATAGACCAACATGAAATGTGCAAGCTCCCTTAAATCCAAGCTCACCATAGAATGAAAAGGATTTTGAGAGTATGCATATACGCAGTCATTATGCTATAGCAGTGGTTTCCAAACTTTTTTGAATTACGGCGCCCTAGAATATCAGCATTTTTTTTCACGGCACCCCTAGGCCAAAAATTTCTTATTGAGAAATTTAGAAAGAAATATTACATTAAGTAAATTGTGTTTATATGTCATCCTCAGGTTCCAATGTGTGGTGAAGGACAAGATTTGCTTCTGTTTGGCCATATATTTTATGATTGACAGCCACCAGCACTGGTTTTGCCTATTATATTGACCATCAATAATTTGAATTGGTCATGGACCACCAACCCAGGGCACCCCTGCAAGTGTCCCAAGGCACCCCAGGGTGCCATGGCACACAGTTTGGGAACCTCTGTGCTATAGTCTTCATGATCCTTTTAAAAGAAGGAATAAATAAATCTAAAAAAATAATAAAATATGCCATAATAATGACAGCTTATAAGCCACCCAGTCCTGTTCCCTGCCTATAAATAGAAGAACCGCTATAGTGAATACGATGTGCAGGATATTCCTATGCCGTGGTGTAATGGCTGAGGTACTAGGCTTCCTGGCTGCTCAGATGTACAGTATTCCGCTACCTACATATGACTGCTGGTGTCTCTTTCAGTTACCTTCCAGTGGAAGTATATTTTAATTAGCTTCCACTTGATTTCACTTCAGACGCGGTGCCCAGGACTGACCCAGTGTCTGATCATATAGAATGCATTACAAAAGAGCTGGTCATTTCCCTGCTTTAATGTAGCTTTGCATTAATGTCAGGGCTCATTCAGACAAGGCATTAAAAATTTTATTTTAATGCCTTTAGTATTTGGAATTGAAAGAAGCTTAATCTTTGTAGGTACTGTAGTACAGTTTCAATTAGCTTTCAATATTCATTTGTCCTGCATTTATATGTGTGGGTTCCGCTAACGTGCTGCCATGCAAATTCCTTATTATGACTTTACCTACAACTTAATTAATATGAAAGACACGATGGTGCATTGTCTATATACTGTACATGCAGCACTATACTGTAGTTAATGGATGGAACCCTTTTGTGCTTTAAATACACATTTCCCATAACTAACGATAGAAAGAGCTTTGTATTGGTATCCGGACAGAAGGTCGACACCACTTAGGTCAACACCAATTGGTCGACACACGTTAAGTCGACACCTGAAATAGGTCTACATGGACAAAAGGTTGACATGAACAAGATTGACATGGAAAAAGGTCGACATGAGGTTGTTGTTTTTAAAAAAAAAAATCATTTTTGGAACTTTTCAAACTTGACGATCCACGTGGACTACAATTGGAAATGGTAACCTGTGCCGAGTGCAGCGGTAGCGGGCGATGCACCTTGCCCGAAGCATGGTGAGCGAAGCGAGGGGACACGGAGCTCTAATTGGGGTTTCTGGTCACTTTACGGAGAAAACTACAACAAAAAAACCATTAAAAACTTGTGTCGACCTTTTTCCATCGCGACCTTGTTCATGTCGGCCTTTTGTCCATGTCAACCTATTTCAGGTGTCAACCTAAGGTGTGTCGACCAAGTTGTGTCAACCTAAGTGGTGTCGACCTAATTGCTGTCGACCTTGAGTCCCAGACCCTTTTGCATTCACCTCCAGACTGTGAGCTCTGACCAGTCAACCGACTATTGGTGCCCACAAGGGGTTTCTTGTGCCTGTAACAGTTTTAGGGGTCTATGTACTAAGTCTTGGAGAGAGATAAAGTAGAGATAAAGTACCAGCCAATCGGCTCCTAACTGCAATGTTACAGGCTGCGTTTGCAAAATGATGGGAGCTGGTTGGCTAGTACGTTATCTCTCTCCAAGGCTTAGTACATAGACCCCTTAGTTGTGAAAATAATGTAAGAATTTATGAGGGCTATTTACTAAGCCAAGTTTTAGGGGAGATAAAGAGAGAGATAAAGTACCAACCAATCAGCTCCTGTCACTTTTCAAACACAGCCTGTAACATGGCAGTTAGGATCTGATTGGCTGGTACTTTATCCCCCCCCCCCCCCCCCCCCACACACACACACACACTTTATCTCTCTCCGGTTTATCTCTGTCTGATGCTTAGTAAATAGACCCCTCTATTGTTAATTGGCAAATTAATCTTTTCAGAGGAAAACTTAGAAGGGGTGACACAGAGATCATTTGGAGACTCTTAAAAACAAACAAAAAAAAACCACGATGATGTTCCAACAGCTTTGGGTAACCTGTGTTGAAACAGCTGCTGTGGAACTACAAATCCAAGCAGGTTCTAACAGTTCAGCTGGAGAGCCACAGCTCCACCTACTGTATGTCTTTATTCAGCAGTGTAAATCCAGTGTTAAGGTTTTGATCATTATTTTAGTTGTATGAAGTGATCATGAAATTATATTAATGAGTCGAATGAAACTGGACAATATGTAAAGGTGACAATCTGCACTGTTTAAGAGGATTTCAATATTACATATGTATAAGGTGATATCCAAAAATCCCTTCTTGCGCCCAGTGGATTTAATTCACCCATCTCAGTCTTTGTGCTTGCTGTTCTGTTTGAGTATTGTACAGTAGTTCTCTATCTTATGCTTCATATATATACACCATAATTGCCGTCTGTCTCTAATTTACTCAAATCAGTTTCAGGTTTTAATGATTTGATCCTGAATTTTTGATTCCCCCTTGGCAATGTCCTTAATTTTCAGAATGTAACACTGCGCACATTGCAAATGCTCCTGATCTATATATAACGTCACATCCCCCACTATTCTTAGCCTATAGGCGTCAGAATTCAATATTTAGAGAATTAGAGCATTTAAAATAAAAAGTAAAAAAATGCCCAAAGACTTAGAGCCAAGTTCAGTAAACGCCGAAAACACATTATTGTGGGGTCTGTAATGTAATGTCCACATATACAACCAAGGGGGGCTTTTTCGGAAAGTGTTTCCGAAAACAGTTTGTACATATTGGCAAAAACGTCATTCCAAATTCCAAATGAATGACATTTTTGTAAGAATACTGCCAATCCATGCGGAATGTTAATATAATTGGGGCAGTCTGCCTTTCCAGTTATATTATATAGTCTGACTTTCCTAAAAAAATTATCTATAAACATTGTCAATAACAATAAAATAACAGACAATCTTTTGTGTTATATATAAACAGGTATCATCCTGCCTGCGGTCTCGGCCGCACGGACACACGTCCTGGTCACGGGCACACTTGCCGCGCCTACGTTGGCGTGAACACACCGAGCTGCAGGCTGGATGAATGTGGCTACATCTGCAGTTACGCAGGAATCGAAGTTACATTTGAGCCCTCCTGGTACATAACACTAGATCGGTTCCGTTATTGCAGCGAGATTATTGTTTTTTGTTTTATTTTGTCGGGTTTTTTTGCCTGTACAGAGAACACAAATAAACCACCAGAGTGATATTTTTTTAGCTTGCAGCAGGCTCTCATACTATTTTGAAAGGCTAATGGAATGCTTTTGTTACAGTGCAGGCGCTGGCATTTACTCTAATGCAGAGAGAGATGTACTCTGTCCTGCTCTGTTTGATCAAGTGCTAAACCCGTCTGATCAATAGAGAGACAGATGTCGGCTGCAGATGGCCCAGCCATGGTACCTGGGGCACAGTAGCACTGCCAGGACAACAGAATGGGATCAGAAGGGAGCGGTGCGGTACCAGAATGTGACACACAGAATCAGAGTTCCTACTACTCCATAATTTATAACTAATGAAAAGCCACAGCAGATTTCTCTGTAAGCATGCATTTGTTGTACACTAGTATCGTACTCATTTTCTACATGTCATGGAACAGTGTTATTGCTACCTTTACATTTTCCCTCCTAAAAAGTTTCATTTTTTTTCTGACTGCAAGGTAACAGGGTGGGTAGTGGCTGGGTGACCAGCGGTGGGGATCCGGGTGGTCAGCATACCGACCACGGAATCCTGGCCGCAGAATGCCGGTGAGGGGGGGGGGGGGGAGCGCAACAAAGCCCCTTGCTGGCTAGCTGCCCTCACCACGCAGTGGGCTCGGTTGCTCTCTGTGCTCGACACAGGTTCTATTCCCACACTTTGGGTGTCGTGGACACCCACGCATGGGAATAGTCCCTGTTAGTCAACATGCCGATTGTAGGGCTTTTGATCGCTTAGGATCCTAGCGTCAGCATGGTCGGATCCCCAATCGGTTCTGTGTAATTCATAAGTGTCCCAGGTTAAAGGGATAGTATGGTCAGCCTAATCTTCCTACAAATCATTATCTCCTTTTCAAAATCTCCCTGGAGGGAAAACAAGTATGTCTGTCAGACACAGACACTCAGCATGTCATGTGATGGGGGGCAGGATGGAGACTATGCCACATTGAAACCATAGCTCATGGAATTGTTTCTTTCAGTCATAAATTGGTTCATAATATTATAGCAAATTAAATAATGCTATAAAAAAATGCTCGTCTGCATTCAAAGGTGTGTAAATATAGTTGAAGAAAGATATCTGTAACAAGCAAAACATTATATATTCATAGTAGGAAAACCATGAAAAGAATTGCGCTGGTTCACATTGAAAATGATGAAGTTATTGTTAACACTTTTAACCCTACGCGGCCATAAAAGCTGCCCAATGTTCCTGTACTATGCACTTTCCCATTAATAGGAATTCATTACGTAAATTAAATGCGTGCTGTTTGCAACAATTTTTGATCAAGTCCTCTGTCAAGGTGACAATAATATGCAGTTTTTGGTATTATGTTTCTCCATTAAGTATATAAAGCGTAAGAAATTGCACTTTTCAGCTACAGTTTAACATTGTCTGCTAATGTACTTGGCATTTTAATGGCGTCATATTTTATACAGTATAATGCAATATGGGCTAATTGACAGCGCCAGGTTGCAACATTAATAGGAAAGGTTAAAATTTCATTTTATTTCTTTCTTCGTGATTTGCTCACGTTTATGCCAAAAAAGTATAATGACTTTTAATACATGAAGATGAATTATTGTGAGGATTCCTTCTGCTGGATTAGTTTACTCTAGAGTAAACTTGAATAAAATTGAGCACTTTTGGCAGATCATATACTCAGTTTCAGAATAAATCAGAATTACATTTCAGCACCTACTCTACAGCTAATGTCTAACATCCTGCATACTTCTGGTGTCATTTTAATAATTGAATACATTAATGTAAAATTTATAACAAATAGGCATTTTAAAGATGGTAATATGGGCCATTAAAATGCTTTTCATTGTAATTAGTGTTAATTGACTATTTATTTTAATTGCAAAAATCTGAACAGATCCATTCTGCCAGCAACACATAAAAATCAGACCTCCAACCAATGTAGGACCACCCAGGACTGTTGAAACAGCTGCGGGGCCCGGGTACTGAAGGGGTGTGGCCAAATCTGGGAAGCGCCACCGCTCACTCCTAAGTAGGACAATTGTCCCCTCCACACAGAATATTGGGACTGTCTTTATATCATGTTGAAGGTGGGGAAAAGTATAGATATAGGTGGGAATTCAGTTCTCAGTAATGTGCCGCCACATGGTTTACCGAGATTTACAGTAGCCCGATATCGCTAGCTTTCCTATACACCAATATAGGGTACAAGGGAAAACTGGCGATACTGGTAACCGTGAGATAAACATGTTCTATAGGTACTTTGCCTTGAGAAGAGAGTTGGTAAAAAAATAAATCGAGATGGCAATTACAAAATCATTTGCTTTTGCAGAGACAATGACTGTGGTTCCTTTTGCAAGCAATGAATGATTACCAGTGAAATGTGCCCCTTTCACCCTCTGCTCGGTAAAAGTGTGTACTTTGCAAAGCTCATCTGTCAGTATTGGCATTCTTGCGTTGGCCAAACTCTAGACACATCTACTTAGATCTACCAGGCAGAATTGGTATTGCTCCTCAGCCATTTTTTGGATCATAAACTAGGTCCACAGTTTTTATTATTGCGTCCAGTATGTGTTTCGCCCAGAAATGTGAACAGCAACTTTCATAAGTTAATATTTCTAATCCAAAAATATACTGGTAGGTTAATTGGCTCCCAACAAAAATTAACCCTAGCGTGAATGTGTGTGTGTACATGTGGTAGGGAATATAGATTGTAAGCTCCACTGGGGCAGGGACTGATGTGAATCGCCAAATATTTTCTGTAAAGTGCTGCGGAATATGTGTGCGCTATATAAATAACTGGTAATAAGTGTAATTCAGTTTCTAACATTAGTAAGTAAACAAATTTGTAAAATTGTAATAGCTTTTTGCCAGGGTGTAAAGTGGGTGTAGGGTGGGCCATTGCTTTGGGCCACATAGGACAAGCGACTACAGAACGTGGCAATCTATAAACTACCCACCAAGATTCTAGTGTATTACATGCAGTACATCGTGGCCAGTAGCTTGTAGACTCCCCTTTTATACCGGGCCACTGTCTTGCACATGCAGCAGATTTGGCGTGCTGGGCAATAGTTGAAGAAAACAGGTGGGGTGAAGGAGAGTTGTAAGCAGGAGCATGCCAATTGGTCACTGTATGGCATAATGTGAACTAGGGCCACCAGTAGGTGTCATAATATCATCTGGGGGGTTGTACATTGTGGCACAATGTGAAGTTGGGTCACATTCGTTTGGCATATGACCTGAGGGCATTATGTGGCATAATGTAAACTGCAACCTTAAAATGTAGCATAATGTGAACTAGGGGCACTACAGTGTGGCATCATGTGAATAAGGGGTGCTACAATGTGGTATAATGTGATCTAGAGGCACTGCAATGTGGCATAATGTGAACAAGGGGCACTACAATGTGGCATTATGTGAACTAGGGGCAATGCAATGTGGCATAATGTGAACAAGGGGCACTACAATATGGCATAATGTGAATTAGGGGTGCTACAATGTGGCATAATGTGAACTAGGGACACTACAATGTGACATTGGGGCAGATATACTCAGCCTTGGAGAAAGGTAAACTACCAACCAATCAGCTCCTAACTGTCATGTTTCAAATACAGCCTGTAACATGGCAGATGCTGATTGGCTGGCACTTTATCTTTTTCCACATTATCACTCTCCAAGGCTTAGTACATCTCCCCCATAATGTGAACATTGTGGCATCATGTAAACTAGGGGCACTACAGTGTGGCATCATGTGAACAAGGGGCACTACAATGTGGCATAGTGTGAACTAAGGGCACTACTATGGAGCAAAACATGAACAACTGCTGCAGAGAGAGAGATATTTCTCAAGAAGTATTGAGGAGCCACTACAAAATGATGTTGTTTCTCCCCATAACTTTCTAATTACACTCTTGAACTATTGTAAGTGTTCTTTAAAACTGAAGAAGTAGTGGGCAGGGTTAGACCGATCAGTAGTCATTCAGTGCACTGGAGTGTTAGCAAGACAGATTATTCAGCTCAGCCACTCCTGTCTGACCATGTGTAGACTAGGGTGGCCAAACCCGGGTCGGGATCAGCGGGATCCCGGGATTTAGGCCTAAAATTGGCCAGGATTCAATCCCAGGATTGGAGCTTCCAATCCCGTGGATTTCAGTATTAGAAAGCCCCCTTGTTTTTCAAT
The DNA here is from genome assembly GCF_028390025.1 of Pseudophryne corroboree. Taxonomy (NCBI): domain Eukaryota; kingdom Metazoa; phylum Chordata; class Amphibia; order Anura; family Myobatrachidae; genus Pseudophryne; species Pseudophryne corroboree. Next base: position 772,818,882 of record NC_086448.1, read on the forward strand.
GCCAGGCAGCATTGAGTTTCCTCAGGAGGCTCAAACGTTGCCCAGCTCCCTCCTCCCCTTGCCCAGGCTGTGCGTACTGCACAGCATGACGTTAAGTCAGAGGTCACGCTGCGCAGTCTGACGCCAGCCGCCCGCGCTACCTGGACCGGACTTCGACGCCCACTGCCTGCAGCAAGTAAACCCGCCCGCACTCCCAGAGGATGGTGAGTAGTTCAGGGGTAATACAGATACCCGGGATTGAACAAAAGGCTTGGGATTGGCCTCCCTAGTGCAGACTAGTATGCAGTGAGAAGAGCTAGACCACCATGCAACCAATCTACGCATCTAAACATTAACAACATTACGTGAACATGTGTGTCAAATTCAGCTCAAAGATGAAAATCACCTTGTTTCATTTATAAAGGGAATATAACAAGTATTTGTTATTTTATTATATGCGGCTTAAAGAAATAATGTACAGTAACCGAAGAGCAGAGAAGGGTGCATTGGAATACTTACCTTATTAAATTGTACCTGTTGGCTATAGATCAATGCATCCTTAATTGCACCAGTGTTAGGCAGAGATAAATGTCTAAAAAAAATATGAAGGGGTCAGTTTTTTAGATTTAAATATTAATGCAGCGATTTAAATAACATGAGATGTCCGTGAGTTAAAATGAATGCATTTAAATTGATGAATTTGATAATGCAGTTGATATGAAAATATAGTTCAAGATGAAAGAAAGGGAAGATGAGCTAATCTAGGTTCATAACAAGGAAAGTAAAAATATGCACATTTTATCACAGATCAAAAGATGAAAGGACCTCCATTTAGGGTTTTTTTTTTTTTTTTCATTTTCCATCTTACAGTAATAAGAAAATTGCTACAACTGACCGAACAAGTGTCCGATTCTACCCCTCCAGCTTATTAGTCATCTCATTTTTTTTATTTATTTTTTAATTGGTGATGAATGGTGCAGGAGGCAGCAGAATCAGTATAATGGTGTGTGAATAAATGGCCTGATTCATAGTTGAATGCAAACATAATTGTTTTGTAGTTGTGTACATGTCGGCGGTTTGCATATGCGTCTATATCACACTGCTTATGTGACGCAATGTTCTGGCGATTGCAGAGAGGATTTAGCAGGGGGCGTTTGGGGGAGGTAATTGGGACTGGTGGCAAAAATGCAGGCGTATCACAACTGTTATCCCGGTGTATATCAGCCTGCAGTCCTGTACACGGTCACAGTGGCGTCAGCATCTTGCTTCCTGCAGCCATGGTAATCGACTCATCTGCGACGACAGTGCGTCTTTGTGCTCAGCCGCTGGGATTTGCAGATCATCCAGTGGTCATCTTAACACAAATCCCAGCGGCTGCGGCATTTGCTTATTTTCACACAGTCTCTGCAAACAGTTAAACCCTTTGCACCCCATTAGGAGTCGAATTTGGAAAAATCACAGCTTAGTGGGCGGCTGCAAATAACTGTCACATGTTCCAGGTCACAGTGGTGATGCATTGTAAACGGCAGGCAGGCATTTTGCCACATAACTCCGAAACGAAGCAAACCATTACAACTCCAATATTTTTCTGCAAATCTACGTACTGTACCAAGATCTTTAAATTGGTATATGATGTTGGATCAAGTCATTGGATGACTGGACCCAAAGGCTAGAGAGGGCATTTAGAATATAATTTTAAAAAAAGCCAGTAAACAACACAGAGCACCAAATAAGCATAAGAAAATAAAGGCACGATGCAGGGAGGTTCTTGAAATAACAGAAATACATAAAATAAATACAGGGAATACTGGGGATCATTCCGAATTGTTCGCTCGTTGACGATTTTCGCAACGGAGCGATTAAGGCAAAAATGCGCATGCGCATGGTTCGCAGTGCGCATGTGGTAAGTATTTTAGCACAAAACTTAGTAGATTTACTCACGTCCGAACGAAGAAATTTCATCGTTGAAGTGATCAGAGTGTGATTGACAGGAAGTGGGTGTTTCTGGGCGGAAACTGACCGTTTTCTGGGAGTGTGCGGAAAAACGTAGGCGTGTCAGGGAAAAATGCTGGAGTGTCTATAGAAACGGGGGATTGGCTGGCCGAACGCTGGGCGTGTGTGTGACGTCAAACCAGGAACGAAACAGCCTGAGCTGATCGCAATCTGTGAGTAGGTCTGGAGCTACTCAGAAACTGCTAAGAATTTTCTATTCGCAATTCTGCTAATCTTTCGTTCGCAATTCTGCTAAGCTAAAATACACTCCCAGAGGGCGGCGGCTTAGCGTGTGTAATGCTGCTAAAATCAGCTAGCGAGCGAATAACTCGGAATCACCCCCACTGTACGGAACACTCAGTATAACCACAGTAGGAAACATTATAAATAGTGCAAAGGAAAAAAGTATGGTTGCCCAGGGCAACCAACCTAAAATGAATTTTAATACAGCACGTTAAAAGGTAAAAGCAACCATCTAGCACCCGCTAAAAGTAGCACCATCATTTTTAGTTTGCACCTGTATTGATAAATGTCCTTAATTTGCTGAGAAGTCAGTAGTACATCACATGTGCACTTGTAACGCTCAGCAGATTGCCTAGTGTTGTCACATACAGTAACAGTCACAGTGTTGCAAGCAGCAGATTGGTGAGAGAAATAAATATATATAAAAATCAGTACTCCATTACATTTTATTAATTAACGCATATGTCCGGATTAAAAATTAACCACGGACAATTACCGCGGGCTAAATGATCTGCCTGGGGGTATTCAGTCAGAAACCGCAGCAGTCTGCTGGCTGCACTTAAAAGTAATTGGCATTAAATGCCCTTAGGCCCTCATTCCGAGTTGATCGCTCGCTAGCTACTTTTAGCAGCCGTGCAAACGCATAGTCGCCGCCCACGGGGGAGTGTATTTTCGCTTTGCAAGAGTGCAAACGCCTGTGCAGCCGAGCGGAACAAAACATTTTGTGCAAAACAAGACCAGCCCTGTAGTTACTTATTCCGTGCGATGATTGCTGCGACGAAGGTCCCGGAATTGATGTCAGATACCTGCCCTGCAAACGGCTGGACACGCCTGCGTTTTTCCAAACACTCCCAGAAAACGGTCAGTTGACACCCATAATCTCCCACTTCCTGTCAATCTACTTGCGATCGGCTGTGCGAATGGAATTGTCGCTAGAAGCAGTGCAAAACAACAATGCTCTTTGTACCCGTATGACGCGCGCGCGCGCATTGCGGCTCATACGCATGCGTAGTTTTGCCATTTTTTAAATGATCGATACGCAGCGAACAACGGCAGCTAGCGATCAACTCGGAATGAGGGCCTTAGTGCGGGTGCTGCGAACGTGTTTACCCATAGCGCTGGGTACTTCTTACGGATTCTATGTGTTATCAGCGAGTTATAATAACAGTGCGAACAAAGGAGGCTGTAATTGAATATCCCCTGGCGTTAAAGCTCGAGGCTACAACCCTTTTCCCGGCGCGGTAAATCTAATTGAATCCGGTCCATAGTAACCATGCAGATAGCTCAATGCCTACTACGGTTCCCAAGTAAAATATTAGTAATGAACACTCATTAAATGCAAAATTCTCATTCTGTGCTACATAGCTCAGTCTGTGCTCTTGTATGCTTTGCATTTTGGATGTATTTATTGACCCTATCTGGTACTTACCTTAATGTAAATTCTGCTAAGATGAATTACCATTCCCAAACACTTTCATTATCTGCACATTATCTTTGCAGGTCCTCATTGTGTTGTATAATATTACATTATTTACATTTTAATTTAGTTCTGAAACAAGTTGAATGTATGATCTTCCTCCACAGTCGTTTACACAAGAGTATAACATCGCTGTTTGCGCAATACTGAGTGACCATTCTTGCTCCACTATCTACTGTAAAGTGTATGATCTTGTACTAATCACTTTCCTTCTCCTCATGTCATGTCACTGCCCCTGTCACATGCAGCCCTGTCCTCACTGCCACATCACTCATCTCCTGATATACTCTGTGCTGCTGGGGACCTGCTCCTCCCACTATATAACTCTCAGTCTGTGGCTTCCTGCTGCCTCCATTCCCCTCCTCACATCATGTCACTGCCCCTGTCACATACAGCCCTGTCCTCACTGCCACATCACTCATCTCCTGATATACTCTGTGCTACTGGAGACCCTGCTCCTTTCACTATATAACTCTCAGTCTGTGGCTTCCTGCTGCCTCCATTCCCCTCCTCACATCATGTCACTGCCCCTGTCACATACAGCCCTGTCCTCACTGCCACATCACTCATCTCCTGATATACTCTGTGCTGCTGGGGACCTGCTCCTCCCACTATATAACTCTCAGTCTGTGGCTTCCTGCTGCCTCCATTCCCCTCCTCACATCATGTCACTGCCCCTGTCACATACAGCCCTGTCCTCACTAACCTTATCTCCTGATATACTCTGTGCTGCTGGGGACCTGCTCCTCCCACTATATAACTCTCAGTCTGTGGCTTCCTGCTGCTTCCATTCCCCTCCTCACATCATGTCACTGCTCCTGTCACATGCAGCCCTGTCCTCACTGACACATCACTCATCTCCTGATATACTCTGTGCTGCTGGGGCCAAGGCCGTAACTAGGGGTGTGTGTGCAGTGCTGTCGCACTGATCACAGGGATCTGAGTGTGGCACCGTTGCTGCCCCATGGCCCTTCTGGCTAGCAGTGTGCCTGGCCACTAGGGCTGCTGCAGTGCCGCCAGGAGAAAACTTTGGATGCTCAGGACATGCACCCTGTAGTCTGTACAGCCACACGGAGCATCCTCAGGACGCTCCCGGCAGTTCTGCAGTTTGCGGTGCAGGTAAATAAGCCCCCTCTGCATGACGTCATGCGCTCAGGGGGTGCGGGAGGCACAGTGTGCAGTGCCACCTTGTTACTCTGCTGACCAGCGGACGCCACAGATTCGGTATGATATACAGACGGACAAGATGCCTGCGGTCATAATACCGACAGCGGCATCCCATCCATCTAAATCTCAACAGCTCCCCAGAAAGTACCCTAATCCTCCCCTGCCCCTACCCTAATCCTAACCTACCTTGTGGGTGCCTTACCCACACTGTCCCCGGTGGTGCCTAACCCTAACCCTTCCCGATGGTACCTAACCCTAACCCTTCCCAGTGGTGCCTAACCCTAACCCTCCCTGGTGGTGCCTAACGCTAACCCTCCCTACTCCGCTGCCTAAACCTAACCCTACCCCCTACCCGAAGCCTAACCTACCTTGTGGGTGCCTAACCCTACCCGGTGGTACCTAACACTAACCCTACCCGGTAGTACCTTACACTAACCCTTCCTGGTGGTACCTAACGCTAACTCACCCTTCCCCGCTGCTTAACCCTCCTCGGTGGTGCCTAACCCTTCCTGGTGGTGCCTAACGCTAACACTCCCTTCCCCACTGCCTAACCCTAACCCTCCCCGCTAGGTGCCTAACCCTAATCTCCCCAAGTAAAAGCCTAACCCTAAACCCCCTTCCCTGGTACCTAACCCTGACCTTCCTGACCCTGCACCCTAACCCCCCTTCTCATGCCTAAATCTGACCTCCCACCCCCCGAGCAGGATGCAAGCGCGTCCTGCTAACAGAACATTTGGGATTTCAGGAGTTTGTATTTTGATGCCGAGATCCTGAGCTCCCTCGGGATTGTGATGCCGGCGTTATGCCAGCATTCAGGATTCTGGCGTCGGTATTTCGACCGTCAGGATCCCGTTCGTCGGCATTTTAACTAGAGATGAGCGGGTTCGGTTTCTCTGAAACCGAACCCGCACGAACTTCATGTTTTTTTTCACGGGTCCGAGCAGACTCGGATCCTCCCGCCTTGCTCGGTTAACCCGAGCGCGCCCGAACGTCATCATGACGCTGTCGGATTCTCGCGAGACTCGGATTCTATATAAGGAGCCGCGCGTCGCCGCCATTTTCACACGTGCATTGAGATTGATAGGGAGAGGACGTGGCTGGCGTCCTCTCCATTAGAAATTAGATTAGAAGAGAGAGAGAGATTGTGCAGAGTCAGACAGAGTTTACCACAGTGACCAGTGCAGTTGTTGTTAGTTAACTTTTATTTATTTTAATATAATATATCCGTTCTCTGCTATATCCGTTCTCTGCCTGAAAAAAAACGATACACAGCAGCAGCCAGTCACACAGTGTGACTCAGTCTGTGTGCACTCAGCTCAGCCCAGTGTGCTGCACATCAATGTATAAAAGGCAAAGCTTATAATAATTGTGGGGGAGACTGGGGAGCACTGCAGGTTGTTATAGCAGGAGCCCCCAGGAGTACATAATATTATATTAATTTAAAATTAAACAGTGCACACTTTTGCTGCAGGAGTGCCACTGCCAGTGTGACTAGTGGTGACCAGTGCCTGACCACCAGTATAGTAGTATATTGTTGTATGTATTGTATACTATCTCTTTATCAACCAGTCTATATTAGCAGCAGACACAGTACAGTGCGGTAGTTCACGGCTGTGGCTACCTCTGTGTCGGCAGTCGGAACTCGTCAGGCAGTCCGTCCATCCATAATTGTATTACAATATATACCACCTAACCGTGGTATTTTTTTTTCTTTCTTTATACCGTCGTCATAGTGTCATACTAGTTGTTACGAGTATACTACTATCTCTTTATCAACCAGTGTACAGTGCGGTAGTTCACGGCTGTGGCTACCTCTGTGTCGGCAGTCGGCAGGCAGTCCGTCCATCCATAATTGTATTATTATTATAATATATACCACCTAACCGTGGTTTTTTTTTCATTCTTTATACCGTCATAGTGTCATACTAGTTGTTACGAGTATACTACTATCTCTTTATCAACCAGTGTACAGAGCGGTAGTTCACGGCTGTGGCTACCTCTGTGTCGGCAGTCGGCAGGCAGTCCGTCCATCCATAATTGTATTATTATTATAATATATACCACCTAACCGTGGTTTTTTTTTCATTCTTTATACCGTCGTCATAGTGTCATACTAGTTGTTACGAGTATACTACTATCTCTTTATCAACCAGTGTACAGTGCGGTAGTTCACGGCTGTGGCTACCTCTGTGTCGGCAGTCGGCAGGCAGTCCGTCCATCCATAATTGTATTATTATTATAATATATACCACCTAACCGTGGTTTTTTTTTCATTCTTTATACCGTCGTCATAGTGTCATACTAGTTGTTACGAGTATACTACTATCTCTTTATCAACCAGTGTACAGTGCGGTAGTTCACGGCTGTGGCTACCTCTGTGTCGGCAGTCGGCAGGCAGTCCGTCCATCCATAATTGTATTATTATTATAATATATACCACCTAACCGTGGTTTTTTTTTCATTCTTTATACCGTCGTCATAGTGTCATACTAGTTGTTACGAGTATACTACTATCTCTTTATCAACCAGTGTACAGTGCGGTAGTTCACGGCTGTGGCTACCTCTGTGTCGGCAGTCGGCAGGCAGTCCGTCCATCCATAATTGTATTATTATTATAATATATACCACCTAACTGTGGTATTTTTTTTTCTTTCTTTATACCGTCGTCATAGTGTCATACTAGTTGTTACGAGTATACTACTATCTCTTTATCAACCAGTGTACAGTGCGGTAGTTCACGGCTGTGGCTACCTCTGTGTCGGCAGTCGGCAGGCAGTCCGTCCATCCATAATTGTATTATTATTATAATATATACCACCTAACCGTGGTTTTTTTTTTCATTCTTTATACCGTCATAGTGTCATACTAGTTGTTACGAGTATACTACTATCTCTTTATCAACCAGTGTACAGTGCGGTAGTTCACGGCTGTGGCTACCTCTGTGTCGGCAGTCGGCAGGCAGTCCGTCCATCCATAATTGTATTATTATTATAATATATACCACCTAACCGTGGTTTTTTTTTCATTCTTTATACCGTCGTCATAGTGTCATACTAGTTGTTACGAGTATACTACTATCTCTTTATCAACCAGTGTACAGTGCGGTAGTTCACGGCTGTGGCTACCTCTGTGTCGGCAGTCGGCAGGCAGTCCGTCCATCCATAATTGTATTATTATTATAATATATACCACCTAACCGTGGTTTTTTTTTCATTCTTTATACCGTCGTCATAGTGTCATACTAGTTGTTACGAGTATACTACTATCTCTTTATCAACCAGTGTACAGTGCGGTAGTTCACGGCTGTGGCTACCTCTGTGTCGGCAGTCGGCAGGCAGTCCGTCCATCCATAATTGTATTATTATTATAATATATACCACCTAACCGTGGTATTTTTTTTTCTTTCTTTATACCGTCGTCATAGTGTCATACTAGTTGTTACGAGTATACTACTATCTCTTTATCAACCAGTGTACAGTGCGGTAGTTCACGGCTGTGGCTACCTCTGTGTCGGCAGTCGGCAGGCAGTCCGTCCATCCATAATTGTATTATTATTATAATATATACCACCTAACCGTGGTTTTTTTATACCACCTAACCGTGGCAGTCCGTCCATAATTGTATACTAGTATCCAATCCATCCATCTCCATTGTTTACCTGAGGTGCCTTTTAGTTCTGCCTATAAAATATGGAGAACAAAAAAGTTGAGGTTCCAAAATTAGGGAAAGATCAAGATCCACTTCCACCTCGTGCTGAAGCTGCTGCCACTAGTCATGGCCGAGACGATGAAATGCCAGCAACGTCGTCTGCCAAGGCCGATGCCCAATGTCATAGTACAGAGCATGTCAAATCCAAAACACCAAATATCAGAAAAAAAAGGACTCCAAAACCTAAACTAAAATTGTCGGAGGAGAAGCGTAAACTTGCCAATATGCCATTTACCACACGGAGTGGCAAGGAACGGCTGAGGCCCTGGCCTATGTTCATGGCTAGTGGTTCAGCTTCACATGAGGATGGAAGCACTCAGCCTCTCGCTAGAAAAATGAAACGACTCAAGCTGGCAAAAGCACAGCAAAGAACTGTGCGTTCTTCGAAATCCCAAATCCACAAGGAGAGTCCAATTGTGTCGGTTGCGATGCCTGACCTTCCCAACACTGGATGTGAAGAGCATGCGCCTTCCACCATTTGCACGCCCCCTGCAAGTGCTGGAAGGAGCACCCGCAGTCCAGTTCCTGATAGTGAGATTGAAGATGTCAGTGTTGAAGTCCACCAGGATGAGGAGGATATGGGTGTTGCTGGCGCTGGGGAGGAAATAGACAAGGAGGATTCTGATGGTGAGGTGGTTTGTTTAAGTCAGGCACCCGGGGAGACACCTGTTGTCCGTGGGACGAATATGGCCGTTGACATGCCAGGTGAAAATACCAAAAAAATCAGCTCTTCGGTGTGGAGGTATTTCACCAGAAATGCGGACAACAGGTGTCAAGCCGTGTGTTCCCTTTGTCAAGCTGTAATAAGTAGGGGTAAGGACGTTAACCACCTCGGAACATCCTCCCTTATACGTCACCTGCAGCGCATTCATAATAAGTCAGTGACAAGTTCAAAAACTTTGGGTGACAGCGGAAGCACTCCACTGACCAGTAAATCCCTTCCTCTTGTAACCAAGCTCACGCAAACCACCCCACCAACTCCCTCAGTGTCAATTTCCTCCTTCCCCAGGAATGCCAATAGTCCTGCAGGCCATGTCACTGGCAATTCTGACGATTCCTCTCCTGCCTGGGATTCCTCCGATGCATCCTTGCGTGTAACGCCTACTGCTGCTGGCGCTGCTGTTGTTGCTGCTGGGAGTCGATGGTCATCCCAGAGAGGAAGTCGTAAGACCACTTTTACTACTTCCACCAAGCAATTGACTGTCCAACAGTCATTTGCGAGGAAGATTAAATATCACAGCAGTCATCCTACTGCAAAGCGGATAACTGAGGCCTTGACATCCTGGGTGGTGAGAAACGTGGTTCCGGTATCCATCATTACTGCAGAGCCAACTAAAGACTTGTTGGAGGTACTGTGTCCCCGGTACCAAATACCATCTAGGTTCCATTTCTCTAGGGTTGCGATACCGAAAATGTACACAGACCTCAGAAAAAGAGTCACCAGTGTCCTAAAAAATGCAGCTGTACCCAATGTCCACTTAACCACGGACATGTGGACAAGTGGAGCAGGGCAGGGTCAGGACTATATGACTGTGACAGCCCACTGGGTAGATGTATGGACTCCCGCCGCAAGAACAGCAGCGGCGGCACCAGTAGCAGCATCTCGCAAACGCCAACTCGTTCCTAGGCAGGCTACGCTTTGTATCACCGGTTTCCAGAATACGCACACAGCTGAAAACCTCTTACGGCAACTGAGGAAGATCATCGCGGAATGGCTTACCCCAATTGGACTCTCCTGTGGATTTGTGGCATCGGACAACGCCAGCAATATTGTGCGTGCATTACATCTGGGCAAATTCCAGCACGTCCCATGTTTTGCACATACCTTGAATTTGGTGGTGCAGAATTTTTTAAAAAACGACAGGGGCGTGCAAGAGATGCTGTCGGTGGCCAGAAAAATTGCGGGACACTTTCGGCGTACAGGCAGCACGTACAGAAGACTGGAGCACCACCAAAAACGCCTGAACCTGCCCTGCCATCATCTGAAGCAGGAGGTGGTAACGAGGTGGAATTCAACCCTCTATATGCTTCAGAGGTTGGAGGAGCAGCAAAAGGCCATTCAAGCCTATACAACTGACCACGATATAGGAGGTGGAATGCACCTGTCTCAAGCGCAGTGGAGAATGATTTCAACGTTGTGCAAGGTTCTGCAACCTTTTGAACTTGCCACACGTGAAGTCAGTTCAGACACTGCCAGCCTGAGTCAGGTCATTCCCCTCATCAGGCTTTTGCAGAAGAAGCTGGAGACATTGAAGGAGGAGCTAAGACAGAGCGATTCCGCTAGGCATGTGGGACTTGTGGATGGAGCCCTTAATTCGCTTAACAAGGATTCACGGGTGGTCAATCTGTTGAAATCAGAGCACTACATTTTGGCCACCGTGCTCGATCCTAGATTTAAAACCTACCTTGGATCTCTCTTTCCGGCGCACACAAGTCTGCTGGGTTTCAAAGACCTGCTGGTGAGAAAATTGTCAAGTCAAGCGGAACGCGACCTGTCAACATCTCCTCCTTCACATTCTCCCGCAACTGGGGGTGCGAGGAAAAGGCTCAGAATTCCGAGCCCACCCGCTGGCGGTGATGCAGGGCAGTCTGGAGCGACAGCTGATGCTGACATCTGGTCCGGACTGAAGGACCTGACAACCATTACGGACATGTCGTCTACTGTCACTGCATATGATTCTATCACCATTGATAGAATGGTGGAGGATTATATGAGTGACCGCATCCAAGTAGGCACGTCACACAGTCCGTACTTATACTGGCAGGAAAAAGAGGCAATTTGGAGGCCCTTGCACAAACTGGCTTTATTCTACCTAAGTTGCCCTCCCACAAGTGTGTACTCCGAAAGAGTGCTTAGTGCCGCCGCTCACCTTGTCAGCAATCGGCGTACGAGGTTACATCCAGAAAATGTGGAGAAGATGATGTTCATTAAAATGAATTATAATCAATTCCTCCGCGGAGACATTGACCAGCAGCAATTGCCTCCACAAAGTACACAGGGAGCTGACATGGTGGATTCCAGTGGGGACGAATTGATAATCTGTGAGGAGGGGGATGTACACGGTGATATATCGGAGGATGATGATGAGGTGGACATCTTGCCTCTGTAGAGCCAGTTTGTGCAAGGAGAGATTAATTGCTTCTTTTTTGGTGGGGGTCCAAACCAACCCGTCATTTCAGTCACAGTCGTGTGGCAGACCCTGTCACTGAAATGATGGGTTGGTTAAAGTGTGCATGTCCTGTTTTGTTTATACAACATAAGGGTGGGTGGGAAGGGCCCAAGGACAATTCCATCTTGCACCTCTTTTTTCTTTTATTTTTCTTTGCGTCATGTGCTGTTTGGGGAGGGTTTTTTGGAAGGGACATCCTGCGTGACACTGCAGTGCCACTCCTAGATGGGCCCGGTGTTTGTGTCGGCCACTAGGGTCGCTTATATTTCTCACACAGCTACCTCATTGCGCCTCTTTTTTTCTTTGCGTCATGTGCTGTTTGGGGAGAGTTTTTTGGAAGGGACATCCTGCGTGACACTGCAGTGCCACTCCTAGATGGGCCCGGTGTTTGTGTCGGCCACTAGGGTCGCTTATCTTTCTCACACAGTCAGCTACCTCATTGCGCCTCTTTTTTTCTTTGCGTCATGTGCTGTTTGGGGAGGGTTTTTTGGAAGGGACATCCTGCGTGACACTGCAGTGCCACTCCTAGATGGGCCCGGTGTTTGTGTCGGCCACTAGGGTCGCTAATCTTACTCACACAGCTACCTCATTGCGCCTCTTTTTTTCTTTGCGTCATGTGCTGTTTGGGGAGGGTTTTTTGGAAGGGACATCCTGCGTGACACTGCAGTGCCACTCCTAGATGGGCCCGGTGTTTGTGTCGGCCACTAGGGTCGCTTATCTTTCTCACACAGTCAGCTACCTCATTGCGCCTCTTTTTTTCTTTGCGTCATGTGCTGTTTGGGGAGGGTTTTTTGGAAGGGACATCCTGCGTGACACTGCAGTGCCACTCCTAGATGGGCCCGGTGTTTGTGTCGGCCACTAGGGTCGCTTATCTTTCTCACACAGTCAGCTACCTCATTGCGCCTCTTTTTTTCTTTGCGTCATGTGCTGTTTGGGGAGGGTTTTTTGGAAGGGACATCCTGCGTGACACTGCAGTGCCACTCCTAGATGGGCCCGGTGTTTGTGTCGGCCACTAGGGTCGCTAATCTTACTCACACAGCTACCTCATTGCGCCTCTTTTTTTCTTTGCGTCATGTGCTGTTTGGGGAGGGTTTTTTGGAAGGGACATCCTGCGTGACACTGCAGTGCCACTCCTAGATGGGCCCGGTGTTTGTGTCGGCCACTAGGGTCGCTTATCTTTCTCACACAGTCAGCTACCTCATTGCGCCTCTTTTTTTCTTTGCGTCATGTGCTGTTTGGGGAGGGTTTTTTGGAAGGGACATCCTGCGTGACACTGCAGTGCCACTCCTAGATGGGCCCGGTGTTTGTGTCGGCCACTAGGGTCGCTTATCTTTCTCACACAGTCAGCTACCTCATTGCGCCTCTTTTTTTCTTTGCGTCATGTGCTGTTTGGGGAGGGTTTTTTGGAAGGGACATCCTGCGTGACACTGCAGTGCCACTCCTAGATGGGCCCGGTGTTTGTGTCGGCCACTAGGGTCGCTAATCTTACTCACACAGCTACCTCATTGCGCCTCTTTTTTTCTTTGCGTCATGTGCTGTTTGGGGAGGGTTTTTTGGAAGGGACATCCTGCGTGACACTGCAGTGCCACTCCTAGATGGGCCCGGTGTTTGTGTCGGCCACTAGGGTCGCTTATCTTACTCACACAGCGACCTCGGTGCAAATTTTAGGACTAAAAATAATATTGTGAGGTGTGATGTGTTCAGAATAGGCTGAAAATGAGTGTAAATTATGTTTTTTGAGGTTAATAATACTTTGGGATCAAAATTACCCCCAAATTCTATGATTTAAGCTGTTTTTTAGGGTTTTTTGAAAAAAACACCCGAATCCAAAACACACCCGAATCCGACAAAAAAAATTCGGTGAGGTTTTGCCAAAACGCGGTCGAACCCAAAACACGGCCGCGGAACCGAACCCAAAACCAAAACACAAAACCCGAAAAATTTCCGGCGCTCATCTCTAACAACATCCTGGCTCCACTGTATACAGTAACACTCAGTCTGTGATCTCCCGCTTCACTCCATACCTCTCCTCATACCATGACTGTGCCTCACTCACATGCAGTCCTACCCTCAACACAAACACAAAAGGTAAGCACACTCATTTCCTGAAATACTTTGTGCTGCTGAGAATATTGTGATGATCTGATTGGCTATAGACTGTTCTTTCACCTCGCTTGGATGCCCAGGAGGTGGAAACTGATAGCAAGCTATGAGACACAAATCATCAAACTCTTTTCTAAAGTAATTTAAATCTCATTTTCATTGGCTCCCATCCCTGGACAAGTTAAACTGCAAAAAATATTCATTACATGTTCTACTGTTTAATGTTCTGCATTTAGCACAATAAATGGGATGCAAGATTTACTTATTGTCGCTGTTTACAGTGTAAAGTGCGTGTTTATATAATAGTGCAAGTGCTTATATAATTATATGCAACAAAGCAGCACATTTGTACAGCTGGATGTTTTATAATGATGAATTCTGGTCTAACTGTAATGCACAGTGCGCCCTCTATTGGTCAGTTCATTCTTATATACACTTCTATGAAAAACCATAGATTTTTGTGTAAAGTAATTTACATATACTGTACAAAATCACAGTACTACTTTAGATGCATAGAAGCAATATATGTATATATATGTGAGTGTGTGTGTGTGTGTGTGTGTGTGTGTGTGTATATATATATATATATATATATATATCAAAATATTTGACAATTATTTCCTGGGGCACATCATGCGCAGTTCTGTTTGGGCGAACCTTGGTGAACTATGAAATTCCGATGTTGATGCGTTTACCAAATGTGATTATAAAGTCATATTATTGCCTTTGAAATTCTAGATTTTTGATCAATATTAACTTGTTACGTCTACAAAAGAAAAATGAACGCTAGGACAGACATTCAGGGGGGTACTCTTATAGCCACGGAAATTTGCCACACAAAAGAATGGTCTTTTATCACAATAAGGCCCAAATGTATTAAGCTTTAACAAAAGATAAAGTGAAGATGGATAAAGAGTGATAAAGTACCAGCCAATCAGCTTCCTAACTGTCGTGTCACAGGTTGTGGGGCAGATGTATTAAGCCTGGAAAAGGCATAAATAAGTGATAAAGAAGTGATAAGTGCAAGGTGATAACACACCAGCTAATCAGTTCCAATATGTAAATTGACAGTTATGAGCTGATTGGCTGGTGCGTTACCACCTTGCACTTATCACCGTCTTATCACTTCTTTATGCCTTCTCCAGGCTTATTACATCTGCCCCAGTGTTTGAAAAATGACAGGAAGCTGATTGGCTGGTCATTTAGCTCTCTTTATCCGTCTCCACTTTATCTCTTGTTAAAGCTTAATACATTTGGGTTTAAAAAAAAAAACTATGGTCAATTTATTTAGAGCTCATTTGTTTTTTTGTGGCAAATGACCCTGCATCGCATGAAAACATATAGGGTCCGCGAAAAGCCACGGACCTATATGCATTCGCGGCACCTATCGCGGAAAAAATGGGCACTTATTGGGGATTTGCTTTGCCTGCCTGAGGCAGGCAAAGCAAAACCCCAATTAACATCTGCTTCAGAGCTAGTAGGATACCCACGTGCGAGTCAATTAACTGTGCTAAATTACCGCAGCTAATTAGATACTGCCCTCATTATCAGAATAATAAGTTTTTCAAAATAGAGAAATTTCCAAGGGCAAATCCTGAAAACATGGGTTGTGCCTGGTACTTAGTAACTATGTAACAATGATATTATAGTCATTGTATTTTGGTGTCTTTGCAGTAAAAGCTAGAATTCTATAGTGGAAAAACGATTAGCATTAAATTATATATATACCGTATATACTCGAGTATAAGCCGACTTTTTCAGCACTTTTTTTTGTGCTGAAAAAGCCACCTCGGCTTATACTCGAGTCAGTGCAGGCAGAGGCAGAGCAGTGTGAAGGAGGGACATGGAGCGCACAGCGCGCGGCGCTCCTGTGTCCCTCCTGCATCTCCGGCGGCAGCAGCGGCGGTTCTATTACAGGAAATACCCGTTCGTGACCTCTGATCACGAACCGGCACTTCCTATAATAGACCCGCCGCGGCCGCCGAAGATGCAGGAGGGACACAGGAGAGCCGCGCACGCTGTGTGCTTCGTGTCCCTCCAGAAGACAGCGCGGGATCGACGGAGGGGTAAGTAACAGCACTGTGGGGCATACCTGGCACTTGGGGAGGGAACGTATCTGGCAGCACTGTGGGGGCATATCTGGCAGCACTGTGGGGGCATATCTGGCAGCACTGTGGGGGCATAACTGGCAGCACTGTGGGGGCATATCTGGCAGCACTGTGGGGGCATATCTGGCAGCACTGTGGGGGCATAACTGGCAGCACTGTGGGGGCATATCTGGCAGCACTGTGGGGGCATATCTGGCAGCACTGTGGGGGCATATCTGGCAGCACTGTGGGGGCATAACTGGCAGCACTGTGGGGGCATAACTGGCAGCACTGTGGGGGCATAACTGGCAGCACTGTGGGGGCATATCTGGCAGCACTGTGGGGGCATATCTGGCAGCACTGTGGGGGCATATCTGGCAGCACTGTGGGGGCATATCTGGCAGCACTGTGGGGGCATAACTGGCAGCACTGTGGGGGCATAACTGGCAGCACTGTGGGGGCATATCTGGCAGCACTGTGGGGGCATATCTGGCAGCACTGTGGGGGCATATCTGGCAGCACTGTGGGGGCATATCTGGCAGCACTGTGGGGGCATATCTGGCACTATGAGGGCATATCTGGCACTGAGGGCTGTGTACGGCTAGAGCTGCATTTCCCACCCTAGGCTTATACTCGAGTCAATAAGTTTTCCCAGGTTTTTGTGGTAGAATTAGGTGCCTCGGCTTATATTCGGGTCGACTTATACTCGAGTATATACGGTATATATATATATATATATATATATTTTTTTTTTATACTAAAACAAATTGTGTTTCATATCCCCCTTGTAGTTTCGCACTTTAAAAAAAAAAAAAAAAAAAAAGGTGAAGGTGTAATACGCAACTGTACTTGAATTTACAATAGTGACTGAAATATTTATTAAAATATAATAGTACTTTATTCCTGATATACTTAGGGGGAGATTTAATTAGATGCAATAATTTACAAAATTAACCAAATCCCTGATAATCCTCAACCTGGCTGCGAAAACATATAGGTCTGTGATTTATCACAGATTCTATGTGTTTTCACCCCAAAAATGTAATGTTTATTTTTTGGTGGTAAGAGTGTAAAAAACAGGTGCTAATTGAATAGCCTGAAAAAAAATCAATGCTTAAAAAAAAATATTGAAAAAAACCCTCACGTTTCTCATGCCCCATTTTTTTTGTCTAATTGAATATCCCCCTTATAGTTAATTTGTGAATTTCTCTATGTTTACTCACTTTTAATTGTCCGTTGTTTCCTCATGATTCCTTTATTAATAATGTATGTAAACAGAATATCCATCTATATTTATAATAATAGGAATCAGCTAGTAGAATACAAAATATATACACCACTGCCTTTATGTTATACATTTATTCAAAATATTCATGTTTGCACATCCAGTAGTTGTATATGGGCCTAATTCAGACTGGATCGATGCAGTCGCAGCGATCTCAGTCTGAAGCCCTTGCCAGAGTGCGCACGCGCAGAGGCCGCACTGCGCTCCCCTGGAGCCCAGTGAGATGCTATCAGCATCTCGGGGCTGCGATCGCCTCTGCCTGTGTGATGCTTTTGCACCCTTGCGAGGGGAGTAGGGTCAGACATACGAGGCGGACTAGCCCTGTGCTGGGCATCCCCCCGCATGTCTGAGAAACTGATCGTAGATGTGCTAAATTTAGCACATCTACGATCACATCTGAGTTACCCCCTATGTACATAATTGTTGTTAATAATAACACATCCCCCCCAAAAAATAAAAAAATAAAAATATTAATGTAACGTTTGTTACCATGGAATGAACCTTTAGTTGCCATGAATTTGAATGAATTTATGATATTGTTCGGTTTCTTAATTAAAAAATGAAAGTTTTCCAATTTGGTTGTAGTTCTTGTGATAATGGCTACCCCCAATTAATAGGGAATTTAGCAATAACGTGTGCACATGGGAATCTACTGCATCATTCCAGAAGGTGAGACACGTGGATATTCTAGGTGCTCAATCAGCGATCTTTCTGGAATGCTCCCCCTTTTTATATATGTGTTCTGTCACTGACAGTTGGCAGATCAGTGGTTTGCGTTGTCTATTGTGTTTTTCTTGCGTCTTGTCCATGTATCTTACTGTATGTAGCAAAACCGATGTCATATTCGGAATCGGCACCACAAAGTTACCCCAAAATCGCTCTAACATGGCTGGCAATAAAATGAGTGTTGAACAGTGTAATAAAAATAACACATAGTGTACAGTATAAATGGTTCATATAATAGCTTATTCACGTTTTTACATAACACCATATAAAGGGGAAAATGTTAGTTATATCTTGTAAATGATTGCCGCTTTAAAAATATGGGCATTCTCGCACTAAGTCCCGCACCTCCGGGTTCTCACTCCCAATTACATTTACCCCATAGAATTTTTTTTTTTGTTTCCTCTCAAAAATGTTCCTGTCTGCCACCTTCACGGTTTTCCCCTACCTTGCCTTCTCTGGTTACCTAATCAGCTTCGCCCAAAGTTTCAGTTGCCCCCTGCAGTTGTTTTGAATACTGTAAAAGTTTGGGATCTCAAGCTCTCAACTCATTTTTAGTTGATAGATCATTACCTTACCTCCATATTTCTTACTGGATGCATCTGAGTGTCTTGTCTCTAGCAGATTTATTTTCCCCAGCATCTATTTTACCTTTCAATACCCTGAGTACTAAATTTAACTTAGGTCCACCAGCTTGGTTCTATTATCTTTAACGTAACCATTGGGTTGACTGATTGACTACTTCCCCTACTTCTTTCAGGAACTCCCAAACTGAATTTTGAGTAGACTGTCTATAACGTCCTCCTGTGGGGCTATATCCTATTGGGTCTGCTTATTATCGCGCCCTGACCTGACAGATAAGTCCTCAGTTCAGCTAAAATGGGAAACTGACCTCCAACTTACTTTTACCCTTAATCAGTAGAAATCTGTCCACCTCTCTTCCTGTTCCCTATATAAGTGCACTAGCCATACCAAGATGTACGTTAAACTCTTACATAGAATTCATTTGACACAAGATATGGCCTGCAATCTCCAAACTCTGTTGGCGTCTCTGCCATTTAGATGATACATTCTTTCATATATTTGGGGACTGTCCTGTATTAGGCCCCTTTTGGGAGGAGGTGTATACCCTTATTCAGAATGTTTTGGCCTCTCTTTAACTCCAGACCGCTATTTAGCCCTTTGCATTAGTACCCCATTATAACTTCCAAATCTGCCCACTATGTTCTCGGCACATCTTAATATCTGCTGAAGACACTATACTATAGCTGAGAACTGGAAATCTCCCTCCCCTCCCCCATAAACTAAAGTTGTATCTAAAAATTCCATTTTCAAATGGAGACTAGATAGGTCCCGTATTCCAAAACTCCCTCTTCCCCTAAAATGAAATTGTTCCTGTGGCACTTATGTGTCACAGAATGTAAGCCCCTCTCCTCCGCCAACTCTATTATGCAGAGTCCTTCTCCCCTTTTTAATCTGAATGAGCCCCAACTATGGACCCTGATGTTTGAGTTATTTATACTGTAACTTCTGCTATTCGATCCCTGTTGATGACCTGACTTCCCGACCATACCTGTTTATTCCCCTTGTTGACCCTTTATTTTTTTCTGTACCCCCTTAATAATGTTTTTGCATATTCTCAATAAAAATGTAATGTTGAAAAACAAAAATGTTTGGTGTGCTTTTAATCACTGGGTATAATCATCTTGCAGTCGTACTAGCAGCTGACGACCCGTTGTGCTTAAGGGGCCTATTCAGTATTGGAATGGATTGCCCCATGTAAATTATATAACTTAACTTAACTTAGTTGTGGCGGCAGATACAGTTTTACCGGAGCAATGCAATGTTGCTTCAGTGCAGGGACAGATGCTCCAAAATCCAGATGTCCCTGCGAGCCCCTTACACCGGCGATTCTGCTGCTAATTAGTACTGGCGGAATGTTATAGTGACCCCATAGGCACACGCAGGGGGGGTTCTGGTTGCCCAGAAACCCCCCTCCCCTTGGCAAGTGGCAAACTATGACAACAATAGCAATGGTATAAAATAATAAAATACGATTACTAGAGCTGCCACCGCATCATGCAGAGCTACTGCACATACCCAGTAGCAGCTTTTTCTACAAAGTTTGCTGTGTGTGTGGTTCTGAGCCCTCATTCAGTGCACTGGACCAAAGAATAGCTACCAGAAAGAAGAAACAGGAGCCTTACCATGAGGTGGGAGAATATGTGCCTAGAAAGTGAGGTACTAGTTCCATAATGTTTGTGCCTTAATTATAGTATGTTTAACTTTTTCCAGATATTATTTATATAATTTAAATATGTTTCTTACAGCCTATACTATAGATCAGTGGTTCTCAACCTCGGTCCTCAAGTACCCCCAACAGTTCATGTTTCCCAGGTCACCTAGCAGTTGAACATGTGTATTTATTACTCACTGACACATTTTAAAAGACCCACAGGTGGAGATAATTATTTCACTTGCAATCCTGTGAGGAGACCTGGAAAACATGAACTGTAGGGGGTACTTGAGGACAGAGGTTGAGAACCACTGCAATAGATCATCTATAATGTTCCGCAGAGTGGAATATATGGAGATTGCATTTGGAAACCCCCCTCTAGAAATCCTGCGTTTGCCACTGGACCCGGCAGTGTTACTGCGCATGCGAGAACTGACAGGGACAGATCCTTCCTCACAGCTCGGACCTCCTTCCCATAGAGACAGCGGACTGGATCAGGAGTGAAAGGTAAGCATGAGATATCAGTGATACCTCCTGCATTAACTGTATAATAAATGGATACGTTACTTCATTCCCCCAAAAGGAGGTGAAAAACAATCTTTGCCCCTACTTTAAGAAATGATGAATGGGCCATTAAGTGTGTAGAAACATGGAGCTATCAGTTTTATCAATATCCCCATATTCCATACCCTGATGAGGCCCTCATTTATCAATGAGTGATAAATGTCACTGTGAGTGATAAATTGCACCAGCCAATCAGCTCCTAACTGCCATGTTACACACTGAGGGGCAGATGTATTAACCTGGAGAAGGCATAAGGAAGTGATAAACCAGTGATATGTGCCAGGTGATATAGGCACCAGCCAATCAGCTCCAATATGGAAATTAACAGTTAGGATCTGATTGGCTGGTGCCTTTATCACATTGCACGGGTGTAGTACGGCTGACCGGCGGTCAGGAGACCGGCGGTCAGCTTACCGACGCCGGGATCCCGGCAGCATACCGACGCCGGGATTCCGTCGGGGAGGGGCGAGTGCAGCAAGCCCCTTGCGGGCTCGCTGTGCTCGCCACGCTGCGGGCTCGGTGGCGACCTGCGGTCGCCACGGGTTCTATTCCCACTCTATGGGTGTCGTGGACACCCACGAGTGGAAATAGTCCCTGTTGGTCGGCATGCCGACCATCGGGATAGTGAGCGGTCGGGATGGTGGAGGAGGTCATGTGACTGTCGGTCACCCGACCGCCGGTCACATGAATACCACCCCCTTGCACATATCACTGGTTTATCACTTCCTTATGTCTTCTCCAGGTTAATACATCTGCCCCTGTGTTTGAAAAATGACAGGAGCGGATTGGCTGGTGCAATTTATGACTCACAGTGGGTCTTATTTAGATGTGGTTGGAGCTGCTATCACTTCCTTGGAAGCAGAAGTGATAGCTCTGTACGGTGATGAAGCAGGAGGCAGCTATTACAAGCAGACGCCTCGTGCTGCAGTAGTGATCTGACCTGTGTCCTGGCACAGGAGGACAGGTAATCTCTGTGCAACCACGGAGATCCCTAACCCTTACCTGAACCCCAATACTTACCTGATCTGCAGCCGGTCTCCTGAGTGTTTTGGGGATTCTGGCATTGGTCACATGACCGCCTGCATCCCGACCGCCACGAAGAACCTGGCCACCAGCAATGTGTCAGTGTGACAGACTGCAGACATCACTTTATAAGTGTTACATGACAATGACCAATAGGTGTGTTAGCCACAGTCGCTAGGGGACTGAAATGTATTAACTAATACTAAGAATTGTATGAATTTCAGCTGCTTAATCAGAATATATTTTTATATAAACATTTTTTTTTTTTTTTTGCTGGGCCCGTCATGAACTCATTCCTGGTCCGTGTCACCATGTCCCCATCCAAACTACCACTGGAGCCAGCCAATTCTGCTGCAGTCCTGCTTGTAGACAGCTGCCAGTTACAGTGGGTCATATTGGATTTGCATATAAATTGGATCTTTAGCAACTAGCCCCCATAATATGTTAAGCAACGCTCCTCTCATGTCTTATGCTATTTTCATTATCTACAATAACATCGGTATAAAAATGTATTTCTTTTTTCCTGTTTGAAATCATCTATTTCTCCCCGCGTCTGATGGGGAGGGAAACTGTATTCATAGACAGATGGTAAAGACAATTACAGTTCGGGACTCAGCTGGAAGTTACATTACTTTATTGCAAATTATTAATTGATAAATGCCTTTGTTTACAAGCAACGTGTTCCGCGGATTTGTAATCAGTTTATCAGCTGCATGTCTGAATTTTGACAGCCTCCCATTGGGGCACTCAGTCTTTCTGGCCATTTAAATTTATTGTGGCAGGCAGTAGTAACACGTTTAGCAAACAATATTGTACTGTGGAGCTTACAATGCAGATTTATATACTGTGACTGTTTATGTCAATGCATACTTTTATTAACGTACTGTATACACAAACATTCACAAGACTACAGCCTGGTTAATATATAGCATTTGGTAAAAGAGATTATAAGAGCTAAAATCCCAGTTTAATCACAATGACACTGACATAAGCAAATCTTAACATTGTGAATGTGTTATTAATTATGCTAAGCGATGTTTAGAATTAGGGTGTGCAGCCCAGCCCCCCCTCTTTCTTTCACCCCCTGTGACTTAGCGGTAACCGCTACCCCCACTATCTTAGCCCTAGCCACCACCCCAGGTGGGCTAGGGTAAAGGGCAGGAGAGGGGTAAATTAATTACATTTACCCCATCCGCTGTCGGCTTTCTAAAAGTCGGGTTGGTCATGTGACCGCCGGCATCCCGTCCGCTGGCATCAGGTTTCACACCCATTTGCACATAGCAGCCAGTCCTAAATGGCTTATGGTGGGGGTCACACAATCAATTGGCCCCATAGCAAAATATGGGGGAAAGCCTGGTGACCCCACTCTGCTTACTGTATATTAAATATCGAGGGGTTTCCACCGCACTCTTCACTCATAAAAGCAAAGCAAGGGACACAGGAAGATAAATAAGGGCAGTGACAGACCTCCATAACCTGCAGGACATGTAGCTACCACGCATTTTGCAGTGGAGGTACTGTAGTTCCATCTTTGCCAATTCCTTCCATTCTCTTCCTTCTTTTTCCTTTCTTATCCTTCTTTTTCCTGTCTTATTTCCTGTCTTATTAAATATCTGATAGGAAAGTAAACTACCTTGTTCGCCATATGAAGCTAGAGTTATAAAGAGATGTGGGGTGGTTTAGCACACTTGTGAAGTGAAGGATTTATTTGGAATTATAAGAACAAAATTGGTGCTTTAAATTGGCTGTATAAAAAGATGCTTGGAGCTTGAGCAAGCCACATAAAGCTGCCCACGGGAGAAGCAGCTGGTCCTGAGATCTATGTCTGGAGCCCTGAGGGGTTGCTTGTCATAGCCAAGCAGAGGCTTTCAGGAAACTGCAGGCACTTAAATTGAAAAGGAAAGTTGTTTGGGATAAGGGGTATACGTGATATAAACACAGTCTCACATGCGCCACATCCCTTTAGAATCTCTGCCTTAATTAGGTTCCCCTGCAGAGCAGTCACTTTAAGTTGGGTTCTGTTGCATAACTTGGGTTGGAGTAAAGTCCCGCAGAAGCATGATTGAAACATCAACTTTCAGTGCGCCGAGTGTCACATTGAGATCATACATACATACAATAGTGAAAACGCCATCCAAATTCATTCAGTAGCATGACGCCGGAACAGACAGACAAACAAGAATTCCAAACTTTTAATTTTTTGTATCCATAGTTTATAAACAGTCCCTAAAAGTATATTAAAAAAAAAAATACTATGTACAGACACAGCCTTTAAAGTTTTATTATATGGATAGATATGTACATAGGACAACTCAGATGGGAAAGCGTCAATAGAAATAGGATTCGTGTGTTTTTAATAATTAGTAAATGTGAGGCATCCAAAGGGTCACATGTGAAACTTCATAAACTCACGTGATCTAAATAACTACAATTAATTTCTAGTTTTGGTCCTTTTAATAGGCATTCTAAAGCCAAAGTGCCAACATGTTCTGGTGACATAGCCAACGCACCAGGTGCCTTCCACTAATTAACAGCATGACATTCTGGCTAGTTCATATGTAAGTGATTATAAGGGGGCAAAAGGATTTATAATTATTAAAGATACTCGAAACATGTGTCACTATCACAAGTTGCACAAGTATCATTGTTCTGAAACCTAAATAAGTTTGACACCTTGTACAGCTGCATTATATGAAAGTTCCCAACCAGTTCATTGAGTTATTGTATGTAAATACGTTGTTTTAGTTATTCTGGGGGACATTTACTTAGCAGTGATAAGAGCGGAGAAGTGAGCCAGTGGAGAAGTTTCCCCATCAACCAATCAGCAGCTCTATATAATTTTATAGTATGCAAATTATAGATGCTACTTTAGTGCTGATTGGTCGCCATGGGCACTTCTCCACTGGCTCACTTCTCTGCTCTTATCACTGCTTAGTAAATGTCCCCCTCTGTCTTTATATTAGATGCAGGTACTAGTGGTATGTCTGTGTGGCTTCTTTGTGAAACTAAAGGGGATATTTATTATGGTATCCGGACTCTGGGTCAACACCACTTAGGTCGACACTCATTAGGTTGACACCCGTAGGTTGACAGTGAATAGGTCAACACTAGAACTAGGTGGACATGAACAAGGTCAACATGCAAAAAGGTCGACATGAGTTTTTCACAATTTTTTTTCTTATTTTGAACTTTTTCATACTTTACAATTTACGTGGACTACGATTGGGAATAGTAACCTGTGGCGAGCGCAGTGAGGCACCTTGCCCGAAGCATGGCGAGCGAAGCGAGTCATGCGAGGGGACACTGCACACTAATTGGGGTTCCCCGTCACTTTACAGAGAAAATGACACAAAAAAACATGAAAAACTCACGTCGACCTTTTTTCATGTCAGCCTTGTTCAAGTCGACCTAATGGCTGTGTCGACCTAATTCTAGTGTCAACCTAGCCTCTGTCGACCAATAGGTGTCCACCTATTGGGTGTCAACCTAGACACTGTCGGCCCTGAGTCCCATACCCTTTATTATAGTGCAAAAAACACTATGATGGGTCCTATACATCAAGTGGGTACCACGCAAAAGTAACCCCAGGCGGAAATACACTTTGGCGGGGGCAGACAGCATTAAAATCCCATGCAAAGTATCACCTCAATCCGTGTTCTGTTATAGCGACAACATCAGAAAACTTTTAAATAAAGCATTTGTTTCAGTGTGTATAAAGCATTTGTGTGTGTGTGTGTGTGTGTGTGTGTGTGTGTGTGTGTGTGTGTGTGTGTGTGTGTGTGTGTGTGTGTGTCTATATATATATATATATATATATATTTTTTTTTTTTTATTATTATTTTTTTTTATTTATAGGTGGAACTGAAAGCCTAAAATCTGGTCTTTCAGTTACACTGTGCATTCGTGAAACTGCTCTGGACCAGTATTGCCTGAGAACCGCTTAGCTGCCTTTCCAAGATTATAATGATAAATTATGGCAACAGGTCATTCTCCATTGCTGCAGTAAGTGTTGGTGGAAAACCAGCCATGATGCAGGATACTGTATTGATAATAATAGATGCCTAAAGCTTGGTACCCGCCGGTATTAACACCACCTGGAGAACATGAATATGCCAATAGGCTAAGGACATGATGAATATTAGTGCAGACAGGATAACCAGCCAGAGCCCAGTGTATTATCAAAGCTGCTACAAGGTTGTGACAATTGAGAAGAATATTGGCCCTCATTCCGAGTTGTTCGCTCGCTAGCTGCTTTTAGCAGCTTTGCACACGCTAAGCCGCCGCCTACTGGGAGTGAATCTTAGCTTATCAAAATTGCGAACGAAAGATTCGCAATATTGCGAAAAGACTTCTCTGTGCAGTTTCTGAGTAGCTCGAGACTTACTCTTCCAGTGCGATCAGTTCAGTGCTTGTCGTTCCTGGTTTGACGTCACAAACACACCCAGCGTTCGCCCAGACACTCCTCCGTTTCTCCAGCCACTCCCACGTTTTTCCCAGAAACGGTAGCGTTTTTTCACACACTCCCATAAAACGTCCAGTTTCCGCCCAGAAACACCCACTTCCTGTCAATCACACAACGATCACCAGAACGAAGAAAAAACCTCGTAATGCCGTGAGTAAAATACCAAACTGCATAGCAAATTTACTTGGCGCAGTCGCAGTGTGAACATTGCGCATGCGCAGTTAGCGGAAAATCGCTGCGATGCGAAGAAAATTACAGAGCGAACAACTCGGAATGACCGCCATTGTTGGAAGCAAACTTGTCAGTAAAGCCATATTGTGTTTATTGCAATGAAATAAAATATTGGCAAAACCCCAGTGCATATATAAACTGACAGACTAGTTTATGTAACGATGTGTCCTTATGAAGCTTTGCTCAAATTGTGCCAAATAGCCATGTTTGGCGTGCCATGTACTTTGCAACTAAGGCGTGCCATGCGTATCGTCACCCACTTTTTCACAAAATATGCATGTAGTGCATCACTAACACATCAAAATGACAATGCACGGGTGCCTGGGTTCTGGTGCTGGCATTGCATGTTCAGGAAAACACAGAGGAATGATACTAGTGAGCCACGCCATGACACCACGCATCATTGTTAGTAATCTGTGACACACCTTCCAATGGTGCAACCCAGCGACGCGGTGATGTGATGTAATGTACAATACATAATCCACCATACGATGGCGCAGTGTATCGTTACATGATGCACGTAACACCACCGAGTTGACCGTGGAATTGTCCCATTGGATGAGCAGCAAGTCCAATAGGACGATTCGATTAATGCTAGCTGTGAACAATGAATTGGGCATACACACTATATGATGATCCTGCAGATTGGTTGAAAGTATCAATATCGCACCATGGGCCTAATTCTGAGTTGATCGCAGAAGCAATTTTGTTAACAATTGGGCAAAACCATGTGCACTGCAGGGGAGGCAGATATAACATGTGCAGAGAGAGTTAGATTTGGGTGTGGTGTGTTCAATCTGCAATCTAATTTGCAGTGTAAAAATAAAGCAGCCAGTATTTACCCTGCACAGAAACAATATAACCCACCCAAATCTAACTCTTTCTGCACATGTTATATCTGCCCCCCCCCCCTGCAGTGCACATGGTTTTGCCCATTTGCTAACAAACTTGCTGCTGCGATCAACTCAGAATTACCCCCCATATACAGATGCGTCCTCTTATGCTTTAGTTGCGATTACACAAGTCCCGGTATAGTGGAGGGCACCCGCCGTTATGCCATTTTTGAATGGGAGCCAGGGGGTTGTGTTCGTATGCACGCACTCGGCGCCCATTCATTCTAAGGGAACCCAGCTAGCGATGCTTACGCAGTGGCATGCCGCAGTCTGTACGCATTTGCGATCCTGCTACAAAACTCTGTTATACGCAGCAACAATGCAGCGGAACACATCTGCATCTTATAGCGTGTACCATACCTGCTTAGAAGCCCAGAGAAGAGACTCAGCAGGCATCATCGGGGGGCGGGGCCTGGTTAACATGTCATTGGGCCCCACCCACATAGCATGAAAATGCTGAGATTTGCAGGTATGAGAGGGAAGGGTGGGACTAAATGACGTGAATTCATGTAATTTAGCCCCGCACCCTCAAAACTGAGTTGCTATTCCCAATGTTATCTCTCACATCCTGTCTGCTTCACTAGGATGCGGGAGATCTGTCCCCTCTTCCAGGGGTGTTGGGGGACTACCCGAAAAATTGCAACTTCTGGAATAGATGGAATGTACAGTATGGTGTGTACCCAGCTTTTATGGCAATTTGCTTTGCAACAAAATATCAATCCTAGGACACTGGTAGATACTTTGTATGCACCTTTAATGCAAATT
The DNA here is from genome assembly GCF_028390025.1 of Pseudophryne corroboree. Lineage (NCBI taxonomy): Eukaryota > Metazoa > Chordata > Amphibia > Anura > Myobatrachidae > Pseudophryne > Pseudophryne corroboree. The sequence continues at coordinate 772,846,990 of NC_086448.1, forward strand.
AGAAATTTAGGAAAACATTCCGGGAATTGCTACCCGCGGTGAAGCCATTGGCAGGCGTTTTTTGCGCCGCATATTGCAAACAGGATGGGTATATATCTCTAGTGTAAGAAATCTGGAATAACTTCATGAATTTACTGCTCCATTGATTATTGTACTGTACTGCAAGTTCAATTTCTTCACCTCCAAATATTTTGTCTTGGTGCTAAGCATTTCTACAGAACTAAATTGTGAGCTATTAAGGATCAGTGACTTTATTCCGTTCCAAGCCTGTAAGTGTTATGGGAGTCTCATACAGGCATCAATTTTAGGCTTTTTAAGTCCAATCTGCTTTTTGTGCCAAATAGTTAATAGTTGTAGTCCACCAGGAGCTGATTTCACCTAAGACTTTTCTAGTCATCTAATGAAAGGATATGTATACTCAGCCCGATCAATTCTGGATTTGAACTCAGGTCCCAATAGAAAGAAATAAGCTTCTTAGATTCACAGAACTTCTGAGGATATTCGTCTAGGAAGCTCCCAATGTAATAAATAAGCTCTGAAAACTCAATCAGGGGAAAAAGGAATTGGCCTGAATTTTGTCAAACTGGAAAAAAAAAATAGTTTAATTGACATGCTTATTTAAGAGAGCTTTGCGTGTATTAATAGCAAAAAGTGATAAAGTGAGACAGTGAGTTCACCCAGTACAAAAAATATCACTTTGATAACCGCAGCTTTGTTACGTATAAGTGCTGGGGCAAGTGGTAACTGGATCAGCGCAGCGGTTTAACCATTCACTTATCCTAATCAGAGAACAGAACATTTGGGCAAGCTGTATAGAGGCCAGGGGCATAGCAGCATTTTCTAGGGACCCTTGTCCCAATGCTTCTAGAGAGAAACCTCTCCACAGCAGATTATTTTATGCCCCATAGTAATGCCCTAGTTAATGTTATCCACATAGTAGTGCCCTAGTTAATGTTATCCACATAGTAGTGCCCTAGTTAATGTTATCCACATAGTAATGCCCTAGTTAAAGTTATCCACATAGTAATGCCCTAGTTAATGTTATCCACATAGTAATGCCCTAGTTAATGTTATCCACATAGTAATGCCCTAGTTAATGTTATCCACATAGTAATGCCCTAGTTAATGTTATCCACATAGTAGTGCCCTAGTTAATGTTATCCACATAGTAATGCCCTAGTTAATGGTATCCACATAGTAGTGCCCTAGTTAATGGTATCCACATAGTAGTGCCCTAGTTAATGTTATCCACATAGTAATGCCCTAGTTAATGGTATCCACATAGTAGTGCCCTAGTTAATGTTATCCACATAGTAATGCCCTAGTTAATGGTATCCACATAGTAGTGCCCTAGTTAATGGTATCCACATAGTAGTGCCCTAGTTAATGTTATCCACATAGTAGTGCCCTAGTTAATGGTATCCACATAGTAGTGCCCTAGTTAATGTTATCCACATAGTAGTGCCCTAGTTAATGTTATCCACATAGTAGTGCCCTAGTTAATGTTATCCATATAGTAGTGCCCTAGTTAATGTTATCCACATAGTAGTGCCCTAGTTAATGTTATCCACATAGTAATGCCCTAGTTAATGTTATCCACATAGTAATGCCCTAGTTAATGTTATCCACATAGTAGTGCCCTAGTTAATGTTATCCACATAGTAATGCCCTAGTTAATGGTATCCACATAGTAGTGCCCTAGTTAATGGTATCCACATAGTAGTGCCCTAGTTAATGTTATCCACATAGTAATGCCCTAGTTAATGGTATCCACATAGTAATGCCCTAGTTAATGGTATCCACATAGTAGTGCCCTAGTTAATGGTATCCACATAGTAGTGCCCTAGTTAATGTTATCCACATAGTAGTGCCCTAGTTAATGGTATCCACATAGTAGTGCCCTAGTTAATGGTATCCACATAGTAATGCCCTAGTTAATGTTATCCACATAGTAATGCCCTAGTTAATGTTATCCACATAGTAGTGCCCTAGTTAATGTTATCCACATAGTAGTGCCCTAGTTAATGGTATCCACATAGTAGTGCCCTAGTTAATGGTATCCACATAGTAGTGCCCTAGTTAATGGTATCCACATAGTAATGCCCTAGTTAATGGTATCCACATAGTAATGCCCTAGTTAATGGTATCCACATAGTAGTGCCCTAGTTAATGGTATCCACATAGTAGTGCCCTAGTTAATGTTATCCACATAGTAATGCCCTAGTTAATGTTATCCACATAGTAATGCCCTAGTTAATGGTATGCCCCATAGTAGTGCCCTAGTTAATGTTATCCACATAGTAGTGCCCTAGTTAATGGTATGCCCCATAGTAGTGCCCTAGTTAATGTTATCCATATAGTAGTGCCCTAGTTAATGTTGTGCCCCATAGTAATGCCCTCATTTATTTTATGAACCACAGCAGTGCCCATGTTCACATTATGTCACACATATAATGATGACAGGGAAGGTGACTCCTCTCAGCTCTGGCCCCATAGCAGCTGCACTCCCTGCACCTATGGTATCTATACCCTTTGTTTATAACACATGTAACGGTGACGGTGAAGGTGAGTGGGCCCCTCTCAGCTCTGGTTCATAAAATAAATGAGGGCATTACTATGGGGCACAACATTAACTAGGGCACTACTATATGGTAGTTACACCGTTGTATATATCACATGTAACTGTGACAGGGAAGGTGGCTCCTCTCAGCTCTTGCCCCATAGCAGCTGCACTCCCTGCACCTACGGTAGCTACACCCTTCATAGGGGCTGATTCTGAGTTGGATGCAGCCACAGCCATTCATGCCTCTATTGTCACAGTTGCACCTGTGACTTTATGCTAATGACGCTACAGAACCATTCCATGGTGTTCATCCATACGTCCGATTGTGCAAGGAGTGAGATGCCTACTATTAGCACCTATAGACACTTAAATACTACTTGGTGCTTCTTTAGACACACCATCGAAACTTCCACCTTCCTTATGACAGGTGCAATTTCTCCATCAGAGTACGGCAGAGTATCGTTTTTTTAGCCACCCCTGTTACCGTCCAGGAACGCCCCTTACATTTCTAATACCGTGCGTGCAAATCTGTGCTGCGACGGAGGGACTGATAGGACACCTGACCTGCATTTTAAGTCAGGAGTAAGTACAATATTATTAATGGTAAATAATGGGAAGTAGGAACTTGATAATTAAAATATATTGTGAAGAATTTGAGTAAAATGAGATGAACGTGTTGATAATAACTGATATGACACTCTGTATTTTAACATAAGAGAATAAATGTACAACTTGTATAACGCTTTCCCCTCAGCCCTGTATATATATATTTAGATATTCCTTAGGGGTGGATGGGGGGGCATGACAATTTGCAGAGGTGTCAGGGGACCCGCTGTCATCATGAGAATGCCAAGCCAGCAGTAAAGTAATAATCTGTGTTTTAGTTTAAACGTACTGAGCTCGAACGAAAAGGTAGATTTTAAGTTTTGTGTGGAGTTCTAATAAATTGAACAAGGAATTTGGGGAACCTGTACACAACAATAATAAAATCTGGTTATTAGAGGTGATTATGGATGTATGTCCTTGTCTCTCTTAGGTCAGGATTTTATTACAGTCTTTTTATGTGCAAATGCTGATTGATTACGGCCTAGTTATTGTAGTGAACCTTAGCAAATCACTGGGAATCAGTGATAGTACAGGGGCACAAAGCGCCTCATACAGCCTGTGAATTTGCACTAGATCCAGAAGTAAACCAAGGGCCAGGTGGCTCATCTTCCTGACCTCCACCATTGTTCTTTAGGCACCACAGAGCAGGAATATGCAGCATACTTGCCTACCTGACCCTCTTCATGAGGGAGAAAATGCTCTGTTGCTGGACTTTCCTGGTAATGTATGATTGCCATCACCTGTGGTGAAATACCTTTCTTATCAATTAACTAGCTCACCACAGGTGATGGCAATCATACATTACCAGGAAAGTCCAGGAACAGAGCATTTTCTCCCTCATGGAGAGGGTCAGGTAGGCAAGTATGTTCTGCAGGGAGCCCAGGGGTCATGTGCCTCCATCCTCCCCCTGGAGGAGGGGAAGGGGCGGTGCGCACCAACAACTATCTCGCCTCTGAGCTCCTTTTATGAAGTTCCAGCATGTCAGGCAATGTCAGCATTCCTCCAAAATGTCAGGCCATGTGTGGTTCTGCAAAAATAAATGACTCGATCCCCTAAGGCACAGGTTCTCAAACTCAGTCAGTTCCTGTTTTCCAGGTCTCCTCACAGAATCACATGTGACCTGGAAAACATGAGCTGTTTGGGGTCCTGAGGACCGAGTTTGAGAGCCATTGTTATAGAGAATAGTGCTGTGCTGACCAGCCTAGGGCTGTTTAGCACTACGGCTTGGGGATTGTGTTCCCCCTGCTATAGTGGCACCAGCCTAGCCTGGTAAAGCCTAATGAAGGGGAATGGGAAGTTCAGTGATTACCCATGCTATGTGTCCCTCCAATATTCCCACTAACATTCTAGGCTTCAAAGCCTAGTTCTGGTTACAATTTGGGGGGAACCCACTCATTTTTATTTTTAGAAAAATCTCTATTTAAAAAAATAATAATATTAATAAAAAGACTACGGAGCATGTATAAAGGGATCAGTGCAGCACTTCAGAACTGCAGCGATTTGCGGGATCTGTGGCAGGTTCAGGTTAGAAACTCAAAACAACCTTTAGTAAATGCTGTAGATTTGAGCATGAACTGACCATCGATTCGCAGCAGACACCATCGGTTTCCAAGCTTGGAAAACGGGCACTTTGGTAAATTTTGCCTTTTCATTTTTTTATTTTTTTTTTCCGTGTTTTTGGCATTGCATTGCCCATTGTGACACTAACAAACAAAAAAAGTAGTAAAGACAACTCGCAAACTAGTGTTAAGAGCATTAGCTTCTTCCTACAGTATAAGTGGGTTTACATACGGTGGCTGCAGCCCCTGCTTATTCCTGCGCTCCCGTGTCCTTACATTACAAAGCATGCTGTTTTCAAAATAGTAATAATTATTGTGCAAACATAGACTCATCAATTTGACCTTATCTATTCCAATGTATCAAATCACTTTATATTAATGGCTTTATTGTGCAATTGTGTAGACTGATTGTTGTGCAATCTTACTTGGAATAACTGTAATTGCCAGCTGTAGCCATTTATATGATAGAGAAAACCTGGTGTCTGTGTAGGAGTGTGTTGTTCATTGATTGCTCTACTTGATAATGAGGGAAATTATCTTGTTCATTTCATTGTTGTATAAAACCTAGTACTGATTTTAAGGTACAGTACGTTGAACATTTCTGGAAAAAAAATAATAGTGTTTTACGGCTGTACAAATAATGCGTGAAGACTGCACTACAGAAATAATCTACTTGAAATGTTTTTGTCCAAAAAAAGTGTTCTGTTAAATCTTTAGAGTGGTTCCGGGAATTCGAAAAGACAAATAAACTGTTTAGCTGGGTACAACTATACAATTATTGGGCCGATTTGCCAATGATTGGAAGAATTATCAAAATTCGAATGATCGTGATGGCATTTTGCCGATAATTAGGGAAAATCTTGCCCAAACACGAACGATCGATTTTCTGATCTATCGGCCCAGACCAACAATATCTGCCACAATCTCCTGATATCTAGCAGTGTGTGTGCGTTCTCAATAATCTGCCCATATTTCCTATGTTTTCCTTTCTATATGTCATCCACCTTGTGGGCGGACATATGCAAATGCAGCATGATGTGGCAGGAAATTGGTAACTGGAAAATTTTTTTTTAAAGGCTAGTACTCACTGGCCGATGCGGGAGAGATGTGTGCTGAGCGAACCGCTCAGCACACATCTCTCCCGCCGCTCAGCATGGCGCAATGTGTGCTGAGCGTGCGGGGGGGAGACGGGGGGCTGCTCATTTCACCCAGCGGGTGAAATGAGCGACCTGCTAGATTGGCCTGCATGGCAGGCCAATCTAGCAGCAGCGGTAGCGATGCGTGGGGCTGCGCATCGCTATCGCTGTGGGGGCTACACACGGAGCGATCCTGCTTAAAATCTAAGCAATCTAGTCAGATTGCTTAGATTTTAAGCAGGGATCGCTCCGTGAGTACCCCCCTTAAGTGTGTAGCTCAGATATTGGTGCCTACAATTTCCTGAAAAATTGTCCGATTGTCGGGCAGCCAAAACAAAATCTGCCAGTGTGTACCTAGCTTAAAAATGCACATTAATGGGTGCAAAGAGTGGGGGCATTGTTTACCTAACAAACAAAAATAAATAAATACATAAATGAATAAATAAATAATATTAATAATGAAAAGTCCCATACCCTTTATTATAGTGCAAAAAACACTATGATGGGTCCTATACATCAAGTGGGTACCACGCAAAAGTAACCCCAGGCGGAAATACACTTTGGCGGGGGCAGACAGCATTAAAATCCCATGCAAAGTATCACCTCAATCCGTGTTCTGTTATAGCGACAACATCAGAAAACTTTTAAATAAAGCATTTGTTTCAGTGTGTATAAAGCATTTGTGTGTGTGTGTGTGTGTGTGTGTGTGTGTGTGTGTGTGTGTGTGTGTGTGTGTGTGTGTGTCTATATATATATATATATATATATATTTTTTTTTTTTTATTATTATTTTTTTTTATTTATAGGTGGAACTGAAAGCCTAAAATCTGGTCTTTCAGTTACACTGTGCATTCGTGAAACTGCTCTGGACCAGTATTGCCTGAGAACCGCTTAGCTGCCTTTCCAAGATTATAATGATAAATTATGGCAACAGGTCATTCTCCATTGCTGCAGTAAGTGTTGGTGGAAAACCAGCCATGATGCAGGATACTGTATTGATAATAATAGATGCCTAAAGCTTGGTACCCGCCGGTATTAACACCACCTGGAGAACATGAATATGCCAATAGGCTAAGGACATGATGAATATTAGTGCAGACAGGATAACCAGCCAGAGCCCAGTGTATTATCAAAGCTGCTACAAGGTTGTGACAATTGAGAAGAATATTGGCCCTCATTCCGAGTTGTTCGCTCGCTAGCTGCTTTTAGCAGCTTTGCACACGCTAAGCCGCCGCCTACTGGGAGTGAATCTTAGCTTATCAAAATTGCGAACGAAAGATTCGCAATATTGCGAAAAGACTTCTCTGTGCAGTTTCTGAGTAGCTCGAGACTTACTCTTCCAGTGCGATCAGTTCAGTGCTTGTCGTTCCTGGTTTGACGTCACAAACACACCCAGCGTTCGCCCAGACACTCCTCCGTTTCTCCAGCCACTCCCACGTTTTTCCCAGAAACGGTAGCGTTTTTTCACACACTCCCATAAAACGTCCAGTTTCCGCCCAGAAAAACCCACTTCCTGTCAATCACACAACGATCACCAGAACGAAGAAAAAACCTCGTAATGCCGTGAGTAAAATACCAAACTGCATAGCAAATTTACTTGGCGCAGTCGCAGTGTGAACATTGCGCATGCGCAGTTAGCGGAAAATCGCTGCGATGCGAAGAAAATTACAGAGCGAACAACTCGGAATGACCGCCATTGTTGGAAGCAAACTTGTCAGTAAAGCCATATTGTGTTTATTGCAATGAAATAAAATATTGGCAAAACCCCAGTGCATATATAAACTGACAGACTAGTTTATGTAACGATGTGTCCTTATGAAGCTTTGCTCAAATTGTGCCAAATAGCCATGTTTGGCGTGCCATGTACTTTGCAACTAAGGCGTGCCATGCGTATCGTCACCCACTTTTTCACAAAATATGCATGTAGTGCATCACTAACACATCAAAATGACAATGCACGGGTGCCTGGGTTCTGGTGCTGGCATTGCATGTTCAGGAAAACACAGAGGAATGATACTAGTGAGCCACGCCATGACACCACGCATCATTGTTAGTAATCTGTGACACACCTTCCAATGGTGCAACCTGTGACTTTATGCTAATGACGCTACAGAACCATTCCATGGTGTTCATCCATACGTCCGATTGTGCAAGGAGTGAGATGCCTACTATTAGCACCTATAGACACTTAAATACTACTTGGTGCTTCTTTAGACACACCATCGAAACTTCCACCTTCCTTATGACAGGTGCAATTTCTCCATCAGAGTACGGCAGAGTATCGTTTTTTTAGCCACCCCTGTTACCGTCCAGGAACGCCCCTTACATTTCTAATACCGTGCGTGCAAATCTGTGCTGCGACGGAGGGACTGATAGGACACCTGACCTGCATTTTAAGTCAGGAGTAAGTACAATATTATTAATGGTAAATAATGGGAAGTAGGAACTTGATAATTAAAATATATTGTGAAGAATTTGAGTAAAATGAGATGAACGTGTTGATAATAACTGATATGACACTCTGTATTTTAACATAAGAGAATAAATGTACAACTTGTATAACGCTTTCCCCTCAGCCCTGTATATATATATTTAGATATTCCTTAGGGGTGGATGGGGGGGCATGACAATTTGCAGAGGTGTCAGGGGACCCGCTGTCATCATGAGAATGCCAAGCCAGCAGTAAAGTAATAATCTGTGTTTTAGTTTAAACGTACTGAGCTCGAACGAAAAGGTAGATTTTAAGTTTTGTGTGGAGTTCTAATAAATTGAACAAGGAATTTGGGGAACCTGTACACAACAATAATAAAATCTGGTTATTAGAGGTGATTATGGATGTATGTCCTTGTCTCTCTTAGGTCAGGATTTTATTACAGTCTTTTTATGTGCAAATGCTGATTGATTACGGCCTAGTTATTGTAGTGAACCTTAGCAAATCACTGGGAATCAGTGATAGTACAGGGGCACAAAGCGCCTCATACAGCCTGTGAATTTGCACTAGATCCAGAAGTAAACCAAGGGCCAGGTGGCTCATCTTCCTGACCTCCACCATTGTTCTTTAGGCACCACAGAGCAGGAATATGCAGCATACTTGCCTACCTGACCCTCTTCATGAGGGAGAAAATGCTCTGTTGCTGGACTTTCCTGGTAATGTATGATTGCCATCACCTGTGGTGAAATACCTTTCTTATCAATTAACTAGCTCACCACAGGTGATGGCAATCATACATTACCAGGAAAGTCCAGGAACAGAGCATTTTCTCCCTCATGGAGAGGGTCAGGTAGGCAAGTATGTTCTGCAGGGAGCCCAGGGGTCATGTGCCTCCATCCTCCCCCTGGAGGAGGGGAAGGGGCGGTGCGCACCAACAACTATCTCGCCTCTGAGCTCCTTTTATGAAGTTCCAGCATGTCAGGCAATGTCAGCATTCCTCCAAAATGTCAGGCCATGTGTGGTTCTGCAAAAATAAATGACTCGATCCCCTAAGGCACAGGTTCTCAAACTCAGTCAGTTCCTGTTTTCCAGGTCTCCTCACAGAATCACATGTGACCTGGAAAACATGAGCTGTTTGGGGTCCTGAGGACCGAGTTTGAGAGCCATTGTTATAGAGAATAGTGCTGTGCTGACCAGCCTAGGGCTGTTTAGCACTACGGCTTGGGGATTGTGTTCCCCCTGCTATAGTGGCACCAGCCTAGCCTGGTAAAGCCTAATGAAGGGGAATGGGAAGTTCAGTGATTACCCATGCTATGTGTCCCTCCAATATTCCCACTAACATTCTAGGCTTCAAAGCCTAGTTCTGGTTACAATTTGGGGGGAACCCACTCATTTTTATTTTTAGAAAAATCTCTATTTAAAAAAATAATAATATTAATAAAAAGACTACGGAGCATGTATAAAGGGATCAGTGCAGCACTTCAGAACTGCAGCGATTTGCGGGATCTGTGGCAGGTTCAGGTTAGAAACTCAAAACAACCTTTAGTAAATGCTGTAGATTTGAGCATGAACTGACCATCGATTCGCAGCAGACACCATCGGTTTCCAAGCTTGGAAAACGGGCACTTTGGTAAATTTTGCCTTTTCATTTTTTTATTTTTTTTTTCCGTGTTTTTGGCATTGCATTGCCCATTGTGACACTAACAAACAAAAAAAGTAGTAAAGACAACTCGCAAACTAGTGTTAAGAGCATTAGCTTCTTCCTACAGTATAAGTGGGTTTACATACGGTGGCTGCAGCCCCTGCTTATTCCTGCGCTCCCGTGTCCTTACATTACAAAGCATGCTGTTTTCAAAATAGTAATAATTATTGTGCAAACATAGACTCATCAATTTGACCTTATCTATTCCAATGTATCAAATCACTTTATATTAATGGCTTTATTGTGCAATTGTGTAGACTGATTGTTGTGCAATCTTACTTGGAATAACTGTAATTGCCAGCTGTAGCCATTTATATGATAGAGAAAACCTGGTGTCTGTGTAGGAGTGTGTTGTTCATTGATTGCTCTACTTGATAATGAGGGAAATTATCTTGTTCATTTCATTGTTGTATAAAACCTAGTACTGATTTTAAGGTACAGTACGTTGAACATTTCTGGGAAAAAAATAGTGTTTTACGGCTGTACAAATAATGCGTGAAGACTGCACTACAGAAATAATCTACTTGAAATGTTTTTGTCCAAAAAAAGTGTTCTGTTAAATCTTTATAGTGGTTCCGGGAATTCGAAAAGACAAATAAACTGTTTAGCTGGGTACAACTATACAATTATTGGGCCGATTTGCCAATGATTGGAAGAATTATCAAAATTCGAACGATCGTGACGGCATTTTGCCGATAATTAGGGAAAATCTTGCCCAAACACGAACGATCGATTTTCTGATCTATCGGCCCAGACCAACAATATCTGCCACAATCTCCTGATATCTAGCAGTGTGTGTGCGTTCTCAATAATCTGCCCATATTTGCTATGTTTTCCTTTCTATATGTCATCCACCTTGTGGGCGGACATATGCAAATGCAGCATGATGTGGCAGGAAATTGGTAACTGGAAAAAAAAATCTTTAAAGGCCAGTACTCACTGGCCGATGCGGGAGAGATGTGTGCTGAGCGAACCGCTCAGCACACATCTCTCCCGCCGCTCAGCACGGCGCGATGTGTGCTGAGCGTGCGGGGGGAGACGGGGGGCTGCTCATTTCACCCAGCGGGTGAAATGAGCGACCTGCTAGATTGGCCTGCATGGCAGGCCAATCTAGCAGCAGCGGTAGCGATGCGCGGGGCTGCGCATTGCTATCGCTGTGGGGGCTACAAAAAATAAAATAAATAAATAAATACATAAATGAATAAATAAATAATATTAATAATGAAAAGACCAGAACCCTTTGTTTTCATATAAATTAACGGCCTATTTATCAAGCATTTTTTCATAAAATTATGTAATAATTCTGCATAATTTTATGAATTGTTATGAATTCACAGAAATCTGCAGTGGCTAATTAGTGCTGCAGATTGCAGTCCCCATTATTATTAATGGGGACTACAATCTGATTAATTTGTACGAGATTTGGCGCCATTAGTTTACACAATATTCAGATATGGAAGCTTATGCTGGGCACACACTATACAATTATCTGTCAGATAATTGCCAGATCTGGCTGGTTGGAATTAAAATATGGTAATGGATGAGAGCAAATGACAACTGACCATTTGCTCCCAAACACTGGAAAATGGACAAAAACTGTTGTTCATATAAATTGGTTAAATCCATGATTTAATCAATTTGTCTCAACAACAGCTTTTGTCCATTTTACAGAGTTTGAGAGCAAATGGTCAATTGTCATTTGCTCTCATACATTAAAAGAATTTCTTTCCAACCAGCCAGATCTAGCAGATTATCTGCAAGATAATTGTATGGTATATGCCCAGCATCAGGAGAGAAGAGATCCTCCGATACCCCTCCGCAGCCTCCATCTTTTTGCAGAAGCCATGCGCAGGGTCAGATTCTCCTGGCAGAGTCTTTCACAAATGTGAGACTCCTCCAAAATACTGAGGGAGTAATTTGCGGGGATAACAGTTATGGCTACTGCTGTCCCTGTGCTTTTATTCTAGTACATAGCAAGAATATTTTAATACAGAATTGAAATATCTGTTGCGATACAGATTGTTAGTAGTCGTGGCAGTCCTACAATTATTAATAAATGGTCCCTTAATCATTAAACGTAGTATGCAGAGACAGTAAAAAAAACTTTCACTGTATATAGGACCTTATTCAGTAAGGATTGCAGTTTCTGCTAAAAAGCAGTTGCTGCAATCAAATAGCTGCTGCCCAGAGAGAGAGAAAAAAAACGTCCATTGCAGAAATTGTGAATGCATCGCAATATGTGGGCTGATCGCAAAACCATACGCAATCACGGAACATCGAAGAGTTTTCCTATCTGCGTCAGGCAAGGTTATCCAAAATTCTTGTGACACAAGAGGCTGGAAGTGGTCATCGCTGATGTCAGAGACCCTCCTTACAAACGCCTGGGCACGCCTGCGTTTTTTCAGACACACACAGAAAACGGCAGGTTTCCGCCCAGAGACGCCGGCTTCCTGTCAGTCAAACAGCGTTTGCATTGCGTTCATGATGTGTACGCATTTTCTGTCGCTATTGTTACTCGCACATGCGCAACGCGAATGCTGCGCATGCGCAATCGTTCGATAATCACCCAGATTGCGATTCTCACATTTTGCAATCCTTGCTGAATAAGGTCCAGAGGTTCCGGTCTTGCACTGGTGAAACCTAATAAGATAGAAACAGCTGTATGCAGTTTGCAATTGCATATAATATGACTGTATTTGACTCCCAATTCCTTAAATATAGGTCCCCCAAAAAAATTCCTACACCTGTTCTTTATAATTCGCAGATGAGTGCTAATATGTTTTACGGACACCATCGCTGTCACATTATTTTGGGTTCGCTTTTTATTTGAAAACTATGCGAATTCTCCAACTCGAGTGAAGAAGAAAAGGTCCACAAAAAAGGCTTTGATTTATTGCTGTGCATCCACCTGATTTTTATCACGTCCTTTTTCTTTCCGTTGGAAAGTTGTACAAAGCATGAGTTGGCATGATGCAAGGCTCCACAGAAGCATTCATCAAGCTAAATAAGCAAGTACATATATGTACGTAGCATCTATGAACTGGTTAATGTGTTTTTAGCTGTTTTATAGAAAGAAGGGCTAAAACAGTGGTGCTTAATTATCTGGACTACTGTGAGCCGGGCTCCCTTTTCATTGTATTAATGAAGCAGCTGGCTCATTGTCTCTTTTTAATTCCTCTATTGTCTTAAGAATATGTCACAGTTCTTTATTCTTTTATCAGGTGCTGTGCAGGAGGATACACACAATGCCTCGTGTTCCTACTGTATTTGCCAGTGCACAAAGAAACCTCCGATGCACTTTTCAAAGAAGGGGCACACATAATTTCTAAGTTCTCCTCCATCCACTACTCCACTGTCAAGAATTTCAACAGTATTGAATTTAAATCCATTATATTTTTTAATCAAACAATGTGGCTACATATAGATATAGGCGGCACGCTAGCGCCTAATGAGAGATCTGGATGTTGGCCGTTGCAGCCGCAGAAGATGAAGCGCGGGCTCTAATTAGCCTAAAACATGCTTTGTTTTGAAACATTTTAAAAACAAAATGCAGTTAAATGAATGAGAGGAGAGTTTTGGCTTTTTGGTTTTTCGTCATAGATAAGCGGTAAGTTTCAAATCAACACGTTCTGATTGGTTTGGAAGAGCTTTACATGCCAAGCCGACGTTTTACGGATCAAGTCCATTTCAATAAAGGCACACTAATTATATTTCCCTTAATTCTCGTTTTTGTTTGTATTGTAAGTATTAATGGATGAATGTATAATAATATTCTTGTTGCAGGACTTTATCTTCTAGTAAGATGTTATTTTACTGTGTCTACTTGACGTTTAGTTACTTGGAGCAATGGGGTAACCAGCAGGGGGAGCAGTGGGAGTAAATGTGTGATGACATTCTGCTGTGAGTTTGGCCTGTATCATACATGCCTACTGTCCCGGTACGGCCGGGAGGCTCACGAAAATCTCATGGCGCTCCTGGCTGCCTGAAAAAGTGCGAAGTCTCCCGGAGCCAGCTGTCACCCGTCTCCAGTCACCCACATATTGAGTGAAGTGGACGGTCTGGATGTCATCTTAGCCACGCCCCCCACTGTACAATGCCGGGAATCTGTAACGGGAATGTGGCCAAGATGACATGAACACACATCACACCTCCTCATTGCCTTCTATGCCACACCACACCCCTAAACCGACCCTTGTACCGCACCACACACCCCTTGCTGTGGTGATCCCTCTTTGAGAGCGCATCTGGATGTCGGCAAGTATGCTCTGCGTATGAGAGTCTGCTGTGAGTGTGACTCTGCATGTGTGAGAGCCTGCTTTTAGTGTGGTATCAGTGGTGTATACGGAGCCACATCAACGGAAAGAAGGTCCAGCGGAGGAAGGTGCCTCCACCGTGTGCTTAGTTAAATTGCTTTGGAGGGCATGGACACGCGCATTTATGACAAAGTCGCAGCCTATGCTATGAGGTAGCCATGCCCCCAATGGTGACTATTTTACTCTTTGTTCCCTCTCACTTTAAATCCTGGATGCACCACTGACCTAGAGACCATTGTTTTGGCTTTTGCTCGATAATTTGTTTTAGACCAAAACTTTCCTGTTATTAGGGCGCTAACTCAAATGAGGACAGTTATGGGCCCTACACACTGCGCGATACGGCAGACGGGTGACCCGGCGGCGGGGGGAGTGAAATTTTCTTCACTCCCCCCGTCACCCGGCTCCATAGCAGTGCATGCAAATATGGACGAGATCGTCCATATTGGCCTGCATGCACAAGCGACGGGGCACCAGCGATGAACAAGCGCGGGGCCGCGCATCGTTCATCGTTGGTGACTCCACACTGAAAGATATGAACGGTACCTCGTTCATTAATGAACGAGATTGTTCATATCTTTTAGTAATATCGCCCGGTGTGTAGGGCCCATCAGTCAATTTTGCGCTCATATAAGGGGTGAGGTCTAATTTCAATAATAGAGAAGTTATATGATTTCATTCGGAGGGGTTGCCAGCATCAGTAAGTTCATGTGTGGTAGAGCATCTTGGGTGAATCTGTATTCTATGTGCTTGGAGAATTGGTGCACGCCAATGTGGCTATGCAATTGCGGATACGCAGTTTGCACGCATTTAGTCTTACAAGCAGAGTCAGGACTGAGGTGGGAAGGAGCGTTCTCACATAAGAGGGCATGTTTATGCCAATGGCGGCCATGCTTGCCTACACAAAATGTTCTGTGCTGTTTATTTGTAATGTATGCCGCTCGCCAGTCTTCATAGAAAGGTTTCTCAGTAATTTGCAGCAGACGGATTACACTCTCCTGTAACATGCACTTTTGAATAAATATGTTTTGAAGACAATAATTGATTTTCTCAAAACAGGGGCAAAAAAAAGACACACAACAATACAGTAACTATATAATTAAGCAATTTGGTGACCTTTTTGGAATTTTTTTATGTCTTTGCCAATATGTCAGTAGTTTCATTATGTGTCAGAATTTTGTTATACAAAATAAAATATTGAAACATTAACCACCTAAAATGATCCAAATTCAAGCAAAACTATCTAATAGAAACACAGAGGTGGGCGCAGATGTTGCAGCAAAGGCATCAGTTGTTGGTCGTTAGTCTGCCACTTTATGGAAATGCTGCTACAACATCTTTCCCTGGTGTACATCCATGAAAATACAGTAAATGTGCAAGGACTGAGATGCCGACTCAACATCGCCATTGTGTGATTCTGAATCAGGTAAATGGGTCTCTTTCTCACAGTCCCAAGAAATCTGAAAATAGTGACCACAAACTAATAAAAATATGCATAGTGTAAAAGCAATGTAATGATATTGGTAGACTGCACCCCCTCATCTCCTCTATTATTTCCCTGCATGAGCTGTCTCCTGATTGGCTTCAGGGCTGTCATCAGGGGGGGACTGCAGGGACAGGAGTCCCGGGCCCAGACAGAGGGCGGAACTAATGGCGCTGCATTCGGTGCATTGCATCAAGACCCACCGCCTCTCATCCTCTGCCTCTCACTGTGACCCTCTGCCCGTCATCCCCTGCCTCTGCCCGTCACCCTCTGCCTCTCTCTGTCACCCTCTGCCTCACCCTGTTACCCTCTGCCCATCACTTAAATGTAGGGTTTTTTTTGTTTTTTTAATTTGGGGGGGGGGGGGGGGGCTGCCTATTTGGTCTGTCCCGGGCCCCTTAATTCCTGATTGGCTATAACACTCCTACAGAACTCTTGAGATTTAGCTTTATATTTACATCCTCACTTACATTAAACCAAATGGTATTATAGAGTTGGACGTTGTAATATCAAAGCATATATAAATGAATGCAAAACATTTGAAATTGTGTCTTTGTAGCCCTGGAGTGTGTAAAACTATCTGTATTTGAACAATTATCTGTGTGCCACTGGCGTTTGTTTGTCGCTTACTATATAAAGCACATAAGAAGGCTAAGAAAGTAAAACAAAAGTTTAAAGCAAAAAAAAAAACTAAAATAAAAAAGGCGAGTAATGTTAACGATGCTGAATAAATGAAAATATGGCGGTGTCTCGGAAAACTGCAGTCGGTTAAGCCTAATTAAAACATGTGTATTGTATACTGCCAGAGCGTTACATGCTGTCCTGCTGAGACATAATCACTTTGTTTCGGAATGGTAAAAAATAGAGCCATTAGTTGTATTTGCATCAGTTTAATTTTATACTCTGCTGTTGCCGCTCTGCCCGACTCGCTGCAATTTGCACAAATTCAAAGACCAGTGGAACCGACCTGTGTAAGGAAGAAACATTTCTCGGTTTTTATCCTGGCGGGTCAAGAGTTCACATTTTAATTTGTCTCAGTCTCAATTGTGCTTTGTCTCTTCCATCTTCTTGTCTTAATTCCTGACGTAAAAGCTGTATCTATTAAAATTGTGTTGTTAGATTGACTGTGTGTTCTTGTGCCAGAAACGGTTTTAAACCTGTGTTGTTGGCAGGCAGCGCTAACGCATTAGATGTATGCATTATACTGAGTTGTAGTATACGGAAGTCGGGTTTATTTCATCTGCAGACCATTCAGGCGTTACAGTATGAAAGTACCTTGGTTAGGAGCGCAGTTCTGCTGATACTTTTGATACCGGTCTGCTCCAGTTTGTATTGGACTGTAGGAATGATATTGTTGGGGCAGCTATGCTTGTGACTATGAGAGAAAGCACAGCCGCGAATAGGACACTTGTGTCAGTGGTAATCCAGAATTATCAGCTCCAGTTCCATACTGCGGCTATTGCCTTATCTCCAACTGCAGGCTACATCAAGACTGGAGTTCTTGGGGCCTATTTACAAGGCTTTTTCACTCTTTAATTCATGCAGAAATGGTTGGGCACATGTCTAAAGGGCCCAGGGGTTAAAGTGTGTGTGTGTGGGGGGGGAACGAGATGGAACTGAGTTCCACCAACTGTAATGGTAGAGGGAACTAGTTCCACCATCTCCATTGCCCTGCACAGTAATTCCAACATAAAAGCCCACCCCATCATCTACGTCAATCAATAATACAGGCGGTGCTAGTGTTGCTGATGAGCTGCAGCCACCTACTCCTTCCTCAGGTCCTGGTGCCTCCATGGTCCTCCTCCATGAGTTCCACCACTTCACCAGGACCACTTTAAGCCCTGAAAGGGCCCCATACACTAGAACGATATATCTAGGGGCTGAAGTCGGGGCGATTTCCCTTGAACTCTCCCGGGAGCTTCCCGGGAGTGTTTAC
Source organism: Pseudophryne corroboree (assembly GCF_028390025.1). Taxonomy (NCBI): domain Eukaryota; kingdom Metazoa; phylum Chordata; class Amphibia; order Anura; family Myobatrachidae; genus Pseudophryne; species Pseudophryne corroboree. Next base: position 772,864,716 of record NC_086448.1, read on the forward strand.
ATACGATTCCAAACTATTTGGAATCGTATGTAAACGATATGTCAAGCGCCTACATATCGCATGGGATGTATAGCATGCATTCACAGGTACCATCAGATACATCCTGAGAATGCCAGTCAAACTTCGTACTATAGATCGCATGCGATATATTGCGAGCACAAAAACCACACTTTTTTCTGTTCGATTCCATACAATTCCATTTGATAGCGACAAATAACGAGTGCAGCACCAACGACCAAGAGGTGTCGACCCGACGCTCACGGGGCCTCGCATCGGATTGGATCAGATTGGATACACAGCAAAAATGCACGATTTCCCCCTATATATCGGCCCGAATGACCAAATTGAGCTGAAATTGAGCAAAATAGTTCTAGTGTAAGGTATGGGAGCAATGGCAGATATCAACTGCATTTTGCTAACTAACGCCAAATGGAACAGTCCCCTTATTCTAAACAGCGACTCAGAAAAATCTTAGGGGACTATTTACTAAGCCTTGCGTGGAGATAAAGTGGACAAAGATAAATTACCAACCAAGCAGTGATAAGTGGAAGGTGATAACCAGGGGCGTTTCTAGAGAGGAGGTGGCCCATGTGCAGGCTCCGTCTGGGCCTCCTCCTCTCTAGCCGGTGGAAGCTCTTAGCTCTGGGTACTTGGGTGACTAGGGGACACTAGCGCTGTCCCAGAGTCTACAGCGCATGCGCAGATCTCCGGGAAAATGGCGTGGTGGCCATTTTTCCAGTGATTTTTGTACTGCGCTTGCCTGAAACACCGGGTCCCAGTAATTTTTGCAGCGCTGCTGCTGCGCCGCGGCACTCCGAAGGGTAAGTATTACAAATTTTACGCCAGTGGTGATAACGCACCAGCCAATCATAACAGGTTTGAAAAATGACAGGAGCTGATTGGCTGGTGCGTTAACACCTTCCACTTATCACTGCTTTATCACTTCTCCAGACTTAATACATCTGCCCCTGTATCCCCATCCATTTTATCTCCATCCAAGGGTTAGTAAAGAGACCCCTTAGCTTCCGATCCCTTCTTGGCAAGCTGGACCAGTGGTTGCACATGCACAATAAAGATTCTTGTTCATACTGTAACCTGGAACTTCATTCTTTCACCAACACGATAAGCAAACAGCGATGGACACATTAATCACCAGGAAAACCTCTTTCCACATGCGCTGTCCTGGCATTACATTTTAATCAACTGGTCCACTACCTCATCTCTTATTAATGGGAATATCATCATAAGATAACCTTTAAAGGGTCATTTATGCAAAGGTACAAGAATCAGCGAAATCACTGTTCCAGTTCCAGATTTTGTTTTAACTTTAGTGTCTATTCTAAGAAAATGTAGGACAGTCGATGGAACTGTCTAACCAGTCCTAATTGGATATACATTTTAGTCCAATCTTACACTTCTTCTAAAAATTCCAAAAACTTACTTTTTAAGTAGAACCAGTGGTGCTCAGTTGCCCAGGCATATCTGGGGAGCTGGGCAAGCCATTGTGGTGGGGTAGTGCCCCCACCCTCTGCATAGCACCTAGTATTCCAAGCAAATATGTGGCCATGCCTCCCCACACTAGCAACCGGACCTGCAAGGTTTCATGGCTGCCCAAGGTACGAAGACGAGCAGCTACAGTAACTGATCTCCTGGTTAAAACTACAAAGTCCTGGCTGTTTTCAGTCCCATCATGGATTTAGCATGCCAGCTCCATCAGTGCTCTATGCTTAGTGGATTGCTAGCTCTGGAGCCGCAGCACTAGCCATCATGCAACACTCCACGGCAGATGATGTTTGTTGGCAATTATCCCAAATTCCTCATTACGGTCACAGCTATACTGATCAAAGATTTGTCACAAGATAGCACAGACTCTCCACTTAAGCACTTTATAAAAAGGTTAATAAGCAGAGTGACAATAATAACTATGCCGGTAGCATAGGTAATATGGTAACAATTATATGCATTAGTATTTACAAACATGCGGTGATATACAGCGCTGTACAATTCATAGTCATTTTTAAACGGTGTCACTTTTACTTAAAATCCCCCCCCTAGCAAGTTTATATATTTATTTCAGGGCAGTTAAGGCTATGCTGTGGTACCATATTCCAGTAAATGTATTTTTAATTTATGGGCATTATATGAGGGTAACGGAACACGATTATTCCATTAGCCACTTTTACAAAATGAACTCAACCCATAAAACATGTCTTTGAGTTCATTCTGTGACTTCCAATGTTTCAGGGATTACAAATATACGTACTTTACTTGAGTCTTCCTCTGGGTTTTGCAGCATAATGCATAAAATAAAAACATAATCTGTATTATTTTTGGGTGTGGCATATTTTATCAGCATCCCACGCAGCAGTGTAACCCTAACCCTACGGTCCGTGCAGAATGTCAACATTTTACATGTCGATATTTGGAACATGTTGATAATCTGCAGATGCCGACATGTTTAGTATCCGCTATTTTTATGAAGCATTTGATTAGGTTTAAAGAACATTTTTGTATTCACTATTCAATGTTGTTTTTTTATGTCACAGTCCCATATAGTGCACACTCGTGAAGTCTGTACCTCTGTCAGAGTTGTTTCCTTCTTATCAAGTTCACCTACAGTATAAATGGTCAATATTGGAGGATGGCCTGTTTTAGACAAGTTCATAGCCATGCCTTTTTCCAGTGATTTTGCTTTTTAATATTATTTTCGTGGCTTTACATTGAATGGTATTTGATCTTCATGATGAAGCTCTCTGTTGGAAAACCACTAACTAACTTTCGGAGCTCTCACAGACAGGTATTTTTTTCTTGAATTCAATCAAAAGACTTTATTTGTACACAGGCGGACTGCAACCAAATCTATGTTGTGTGGCCTCTGAAGCCAATTGAGGTTTATTTTTTATGTGTATTTTTTCAAAAGGAGTATATAATCTATTATAGTTTATTTTTATTTGTAATCAATTACAAATATTTTTTTATAATATATTCAGTACCACATAATAGATCCCATTAGTGTTTTTCAGTGTGTATGTGTAAAAGACTGTTGGAAATATGTGTGTACAGGCTTGTAATGTAGTAGAGTTTCTGTACACACCAGCGTTGGCTTACAGCTACAAACAGCCCAGTTACTTAATGAGTGGAGTAGTTTTATCATGGACAAAGTAGTTACAGCCGTACTCACTGTTATACGCATTGGTAGAATGGTACGGAACCAGATGTCATATAGCTCACCAGGCAATGTGTATATGTAGGTTCCAGGCAGAAGACTATTGTCTTCCACTGTGGCAGTCATACACAGTCCCAAGATGGCTCCACACATGGTCAGCAGTTGACTCGTGGCCATCTTGGTACAGAGAATGAAGACTCCCTGGAGGAGCAGAAACATGGAGTCTGCACAGTAGCATACCCCACTTTTATCACAGTTTACCTAATCTGAGGTATTAATTATTTTAATAAAGAGCAGTAATTAGTTTTATGCATGCAACTATTCGCCAATATAGTCCTGATCACCATGGCTAGTTTGTTAGTTTAACTTTAAAAATGAAAAGAAAAAAAAGAAAAAAACATTGAAATCTGTAATATCTGATAATGTTATGTACATCCAAGACAATTAAATGCTTGTTTACCAAAACTCCATTCAGATTACTTTTTTAAGGTATGTCCGCATAATGTAAGATAATTGAAGCTTTGTCAGCCCTGTTTCCTAGCAACAGATAGCCATGTTAAAGCTCCCAAATTGCCTCTGGTTGACAAGCTGGGAGTATTTTTTGTGTTTATCGTGCTTGCTAATGATGGGATTTTTTCCAAAAGGCTTGTCTTAATCTTAATTAGAGTTTATCAGGAAAGGGCTCTGTGACATTGCACAGAAGATGATTTATTTAAAATAATGAAAAGTGTGAGTGAATTTTTTTTGGCGGTGCAGAGAGATATTTAAGACCAGTGATTCTTATAAGGGAAGCGCACATTCCCAAAACGTAATCAAGTTTGAACCATGATTTCATACTTCATTATCAAAACTCACAGGATACTTCAGTGTAGTTTTGACAGCAATTATGAGCAAAATTTATAGACTTCCTGCAAGGAACCAGATCTGTTTGGTTAAGAATCTTGATTATTAACACAGCAGGGAATATCATGTCCAAAGATTTTAGAAACCCAGAGACTTATTTTCCACTGGTAAAAGGAAAAAAACAATATACTAATTTAAATAAAGGATATAGTAACTGAATCATAAAAAGATTTTCTTTTAAGTTATTCGTGAAAAATCATGGATTTTTTTTTAATTGTGCTGAAAATTGTGGAAAAGGTAAGTCCCTGTGCCAGAAACGTTAATATAAACTGATATTTTATTGGGAAAATAGAAAAACATAATCCCAAAATGGTATAAATGTACAAAGTGACAGCAGTCTGTCCCATACAGTGCAGCAACCTACTGTAAGGGCTGTAACACACGCTCTCGTTTTTCACGGATGGAAAAAAGCCGGACAAACTTTGTCCGTCTTTTTGCCATCCGGGAGGGTTTTTCACACACAACGGCTTTGAGCTGTGTGTAATGCTGTGCGCATGCGCAGCAGCAGCGGCGGCTACAAAAACGTTGTGTGTGAAAGCTCCCCTTCACACACACGGTCCACTGCCTAAGAAGATGGCACGGCCCCGGTACGGCAGCCGGACCTTCCAGTGGATATTTCCGGCTGCAACCCGGCAGCCGGGCCGGGGCCGTGCTGTGTGAAAGGACACATTGCTCTGAATGTGTCTCTACAGCACAGCAATGTTAAGAAGCCGGGCGGGATTTTGAAGGGCGGCGGGAGCGGCGCGTGTGTTTCAGCCCTAAGAAGGATATGATAAAGCTAGATACTACCTAATGAGCGGCAATATTTTGTGTGGATTGAGTTTCTCCCTGGTTCAGGCTGTTTTGTAGATGTTCCAACAATAATGTTCCAGTTCCACTTTTGCATCAACATTTTGAAATTTATTTGTAAACAGGAATTCTGAGGAATTTGTAGTCAATGGATAAAGGCAGTAGTACAAAAGCCAATTCATTCCGCTTTGTGGTGCTGTTAGGAGCACTTAAACCCACAGCAAATTCTGCTTTTGAATGTTGCTGAATTTTGCTTCCAAGTATGGAATTAAACAAATATTTCTCATAACCATTTTGGAAACATTGGGGCAGATTTAGAGGTGGACCTAATGGCACAGCAGCTTCGACTTTGTACACACAATGATGCAAAAACTGCAGAAGGTGTCTAAAGACGCCCATTTCTGGTTTCTCTGATCTGCTGCTGGGTCCGAAGATGCAGCATCAGATCAACTGCATGAACATCGGACATCTGGTCACCATCAGTACCTGATCTGCACATGCGCAGATCATTAAACATCTGAGATTTACGTAAATATCTAAATCAGACCCATTGCTCATTTCTAGATAAAGAACAGTGCCTTTATTTCACGTGTCATATTTGTGGTGTTTGTTATGCTCAAAGCAGTGTATGCGTTTATATTTGCTCACCTTACACCTGTTCAACACATTTTGTGATACAACATGCAACAAACTTCAACACAGAACACCCTGCAGCCATTTCATTTACTCACATCCTGTCTGTAAGAAAACATGGTGCTGGTGCCATATTGCTGAAGTAATCAGAAACCATTAAGACAATCCTGGATTACGTCGCATTAGTGTCCGGCATGGTGTCCTTGTGATGTCATTGTGATGCCCTGCGTATGTGCCAAAAGACCTCTGCACAGGTCCCCCATCAGTCTTCAACTGCCCCCTGCCTGTGCACCTCTCTAAATACCACCATTAAATTGTAGGGAAGTAAATATACAGTATATGCATATGATTTCACAAGAGAACAATGACTTTCACGATTCACTGTCGTCATAGATTGCTGATATCTACATGACCACTTTGCATTTTTTTTCTATTGGAACAAATAGCATCATTTACAGAAGTTACGACACTTTACAGCTTATCAGCAATATTATTTCTGTGCAAGGTCAGCTGCCCTGTGCCTAGGGACAGCCAACACTTATGGTGCCCATACACTTGTGAGATAATCGGTGCTAACCTTCGATTTCGACCGCATCTGTGAGAGAAGTCGAAGGATTTCGATGCATATTTTAGGTACCTTGAGACGCGATGCGTGGGCACGCCGCTCGAATCTCGCGTCTCAAGATAGTATGTGCTGCAGTTAATAATTATCGAATCGCAGTGCGATCGCATGTGTTTTTAAAAACACATGCTATATATCGCACTACAATGCGCGATACGCACCCGCCGGGAGCGGCTGGAGGCCACTCCCACTCTGCGGTGATGTGCCCATCACGTGATTACCATGCGATCTATCGCATGATCGCATGGTAATCACTTTGGCAGTTCAGGTGCGATTTCATTGCACCTGAACTGCCGGTGCGATGCCCCGCGATGTCGCGTCACGGGGCATCACACAAGTGTATGGGCAATAACAGACAGATATTAGCCTCCAAATTGCGTAACTTAAATGTTTTCCTTAAATATACCTGGGGGAATAACACAAATTAACTTATGTAGGTTGATCTGGCAATGGAATAGTGTCACTATAGTTTGCTCCTCCATGACAGAACCAATAAAGTTTGGAGAATGCTCTGTGTGCTTGAGATAAATGTGGCTAGTGGATAAGACAAGGGAGTGTATCTATAGGGCCACACAAACCGAACCCGATTCCACTTGTATCAGTCTGGCTCTGTGTTCTGTTTCATTGTACGGTATCCGGTCTTCAGGTCGACAGCACTTAAGTTTACACTCATTAGGTCAACCACTATTGGTCGATATGCATTAGGTCGACGTGGTCACTGGGTCGAAATGGCAAAGGTCGACACATGAAAAGGTCGACGTGAGTTTTTCACATTTTTTTCGTAATTTTTTTCAATTTTTTTATACTTTACCATCCACGTGGACTACAATTGGGAATAGTAACCTTGCCCGAAGCTCGCCATCCATCCGAGGGGACGCGGTGCACTAATTGGAGTTCCCGGTAACTTTACAAAGAAAACAACACCCAAAAATAAACAAAAAAATCTCATGTTAACCTTTTCCCCTGTCGACCTAATGACCGTGTCGACCTATTTCAGGTGTCGACCAATAGTGGTCGACCGAATGACTGTCGACCTAGTTACTGTTGACCCTATGATCCACACCCCATTGTACAGTATGTATAGTTGTAGGGTTGGGTTCGAAATAGCTGGCGGTCGGGATGCTGGTGATTCGACCGTCGGTGGATCCTAACCGGATCCCTCGTTGTATATATCTGCATCTTAGTGGTGAAAAAAAAAAAAAGAAAAAAAAAAACAATTAAAGAAAAATATCTTATTACTCACCAAGGGGACAGACAGTATTTCTGCACATCAACCGATTAATGAAAGCACAGGGCTGGAAATGGGAAAATAACAATTTATTATACAATTGTGCCTGTTCTGGGTGCAGCCTAAATCTGCAATTTAAAATGTTCTTCCAAAATGCTGTTTTGGAGCATATTTGCCTTCTCATCTTTGAAAGCAATCAGACATGGTAAATTAATTGTTTAGTATTTCCCGCTAAACAATGTCCAAATTTTTGCAATTTAGCAATAGCCTATCATCTGTCCTTATCGCTGCCAGCAGATTCCTGTAATAAGTTGTTTTAAAACTGTAATCTCTTTGAGTAGAAAAATGAAGTGAAGTTGAAAAGGCAGTTATCTCATACGATTAACGCTGCAATATTACTTATCAGAATGGATACACTTTTCACTTGCATAGTGAATACAGCATCTATATACCACATACACAAAAAATGTAAACTCTACAATATGGGATATTATTCCAGCCAAAACAGATATGGATTTATACCTATGTCTGGAACGAAAGATAACACCATTTAAGTGATTCGTTGTGTGTCTAAACAAGTTAAACAAATTAGTTTCTTCCTTCAACTCATTAATACATCAAACCTAATCTAGGTTTTTTTTAATGCAGAATCCCACATGAATGCCATCATTTGCAACAGCAATTAAAGGGGTTTTCCACTTTTATTTACGAACTTTACTAAATACTCTACATTTACAATACTAGTGCTCATCCTGGCACTTACTGTATATAAAATTGGGACCTACGCCTATAACATTCGACGCTGCTTAGCTCCCCCCGTACAAGGAGAGGTCTGATGTAGTGGTTCTGATTGATAGATGATTTGTTAGATAGTCCAGTATTGTCATTATTGTTACATTTTAAACTGCGGATTACGCAAGTCCTGGCGGTAAATTTACTAAAGCTTCTAAAACACAGTATTGGTGATGTTGCCCTTAGCAACCAATCAGATTCTGTCTATCATTTCTCTATTACCTTTTAGAAAATGAAAGACAGCATCTCATTGGTTGCTATGGGCAACATCACTAATTCTCTGTTTTAGAAACTTTAGTAAATCTACCCCCTGGACTGTACATTACATGGTGCAATAACTGGGTCAGCCAGTGTTGTATCTTAAGAGGTATAGCCAGAGACAGGGGGAGAGTTAGCAAGGCTTGGAGAGATATAAAGTACCAACCAATCAGCTCCTAACGGTCACTTTAGAGGCTGTGTTTGAAAAATGACAGTTAGGATGTGATTGGTTGATACTGTATGGCTGGGCTACTTTACCTGACCTATACATTGGCGGACCCGCCGTCTCGCCAACTGAGCGGCCGATCACGGTAAAGGTACACACTTACCGATTAGATGCTTAACTTGTTAGGATCCCCAGCTGCGTGATTATTTGAATTTGCCCGCTGAACTGTGACATCAGCTCCCCGCAGCAAGTGTACGGGTGGTTGGCGGGCCACCTGTACACACAGCCAGATCGCCCGATATATCTGCAGATATATATTGAGCATCGGCTGTTCTGCACTGCCGACGCGATATGTCTGTGAGCGATGACATTCACAGACATATCGGGGGTACACACCCGCTGGCGTACTCACAATATATCGGTCATTCACTTGAACAGCTGATATATCGGCCAGTGCGTACCCAACTTAACTCTCTCACCATGCTTTGATAACTCTCCCCCAAAGTTCCTGTTGGTAATTATTTTCAAGTATTGTGTCAAAGAACTGAAGAGGCTTCTGAAGTATTGGGAAATATACAGTATCTCAAGATATCATTGGCTTTAGGGTTGCGTTACAACATTACTAAATCTATATCTAATGAGCCATTGATGCAACCAGGCAGAATGGTATCAGGTTGCCTATCACTGAGCAATAAGCAATTGAAAACCTTTAGTTTTAAGGAGGTCCGCAATGCTCTTTAAATGAATGAGATAAATGAGATTTAATCCTCTTTTCTTACACAGATAATTATTCAGGGTTTTTTTTAATCTGTGTTTGGTTTATACTTGCCAATGAGGATGAATAGTACAAAACCATTTCATATTCTGGCTATCTCAGAGATTATGTGTTGGTGACTCCTACTACCGACCACCAATACTTATCTCTAGCAAAGTATAACAGACTCTACTGGGTGAAGGTAAATCTGTGATAAGCTTGTGTCACAGAAATCTAATAAGATATATAACGTAGTTTTGTAAAAGTGGGGAATAATAATTATTTTAAACAAAAATGTGTTGTTTTTGCATTTACAATTGTAACTAATGCTTTACAAAATTGTCAGACTACTACACTGCTATAAAATGTTTAAATATGTATCCCTTATTATTTTAAATGACAATTAAGTATATGGGTCCTCATTCAGCAGCAGCGCAGCTGCCATGCGATCGCATTCTCCCGCTGGTCTGCGCAGTGGGCAGGGAGATGCGATCGCATCTCAGTAATGCGAATGCCTCTGCCTGATTGACAGGCAGAGGCATTTGCTTGGCGGTGACACGGCATTGCAGGGGCGGTGTGGGTCTGGGCCGTTTTCGAGGCAGCTGCGTGACTTCACACGCGGCTTCTGCGACAGGGAAAATGGTGGTGGCCCGACTGCCTTCACAGTCAGGCTGCGCAGCCAGGGGGGGCTTCCTTTATTCAGGGATGCAATTGTATTGCGATCGCATCGCTAGCCGCCATTAGCGTGCTGGGCGGCCCTCAGCATGCGAGTGATAGCAGTTGCGGTTTTGCTATTTTAGCAAAATTGCAACCGCAGCTGAATAAGTCACATGGGGGGTCATTCCGAGTTGATCGCTCGCTAGCTATTTTTTGCAGCGCTGCAATCAGATAGTCGCCAACTATAGGGGAGTGTATTTTTGCTTTGCAAGTGTGCGAACGATTGTGCAGCCGAGCAGTACAAAAAAGTTTTGTGCAGTTTCTGAGTAGCTCAGGACTTACTTAGCTGCTGCGATCACTTCAGCCTGGCCGGTCCCGGAATTGACGTCAGACACCCGCCCTGCAAACGCTTGGGCACACCTGTGTTTTTCCAACCACTCCCTGAAAACGGTCAGTTGACACCCATAAACGCCTTCTTCCTGTCAATCCTCTTGCGATCGGCTGTGCGAATGGATTTTTCATTAAATCCATCGCCCAGCACCGATCCGCTTTGTACCCGTACGACGCGCCTGCGCATTGCGGTGCATATGCATGCGCAGTTTTGCCGAGTTTTGACCTGATCACAGCGCTGCAAAAAATAGCTAGCGTGCGATCAGGTCGGAATGACCCCCATGGTTACTAGTTAAAGCAATCTGAGCACCAAATCAAGAACCAGGGAAGCTGCATCACTTATAAAAGTTCCCACCTTTGGATTACTTTAATTTATGTTTTTAACTTATTAACTTGTGTAAGCCCATCAGTTTTTCCTTCTAAATGACATCATTCTTTCTAGCCCCCTTAAGGGCTTTCAGCCATGTCTTTATAGCAAAACAGTGTTATTTATATTTGTAGCAATGCAATACGAAACAAAGCTGCTTAGTAAAATTTGTTCAATCTAATCCAGTAACCCTGACATAACTCAGGACAACAAAAAAAATATATTCTTGATATAAAGACGTGACTGAAAAGCACAGGAGGAGGCCAGGAAACCCCCTCCCAACAATAAACCTAGTAAAAGTTGCATGTAGGCACTCACAGGCCTGTAAAGCAAAACTGGCAGGGCATACTGGGACGTGTTGTTCCTCAGCAGATGGAGGGCCACCAAGTAGAATACCCCTGGTGTAGCCCATTAACACCTGGACTTGAGGAAGCTGCCTACAGTTGTGATTACTTGTCTCTAGGGTAACATTGTAATTTTAGAATTTGCACAACCTGGAGATGTTAGCAATTGTTGTTAAATTCCTGTTTGGCATTTACTGTGGACCAGTTCTGCCTTTAATAGTAAATTTCTTCATTTGTGCTTACAGGAGGACAACTGTGGTGCACGACTACCAAGCCCATCGCTGAGGGCGAAGAGTTAATTGCCTTTGTTGTGGATTTTGACTCCAGGCTACAAACTGCCACTCAGATGACTCTTACAGAGGGAATGTATCCAGCTCGCTTGTTGGACTCCATACAATTACTCCCTCAACAAGCCGCCATGGCTTCCATCTTGCCTACAGCCATTGTCAACAGTAGGTGTCATTTAATGTACTGAGTCTTTTGAAATTTGTGAAACACTTTTCAAGAGTAGTAGAAGACTCTAGTTGGAGGATAGAAACTTAAACTTTGTTGCAAAGACAAAATGAAAAGCTAAGCAGAAGTATTTTCATAAGGAAACGCTGCATTTGTCAGTGACCGGCAAATGTAGAGCAGGACACTAATTGCAAATAACAGAAGCCTCTTGGGGGCACTGAGTACGTGGATTTGTGTTTGGAGCGGTCGGTGACATAATTGTCAAGAGAGAAAGCTGCACGCGGGCCTGTTCTTCAGTCATAGACAAAAACAGAAGCAGCAACAGGATGTAACCAAGTGAGAACGACTGCTCTGTACTTTAAAAAACAAACAAAAACAATAATAAAATGCACAAAATAGCCTGTGCTTGGTATGGCAGCAATCCAATACTGAATTAGTCACATTTAAATGGAAGATAAAGTACTTATAACTAATCACACATATATACAGTACACACAGAAACACACAGTATACAGTATATACCGTGTGCGTGAGCTCTCAAGAACAGGGCTGTCTGGTGCCCTTGTTTCATTTTGCATATATATATATATATATATATATATATTAAAATAAATATATACATATATAAATATAACTACAATATATATATATATATATATATATATATATATATATATTGCACCCCATAGTTAGCCCCTGGTAGTGGGGCCAATAAAGACAATAGCTACAAGCTGTACCGGGAGGGCGCTCCTGTGAACAATATGAATGTAAATATTTTAAAAGGTTTGTACTGAACACCTTTACACACATCCAATCTATGAACCATAGAGATGTTTGGGATCCTGGATTGCATTAATAACACCTTCATGTTCCCAGTAGATATTCTTTGAACCATATTTTCCTTAGATGCTTTAACATGGCTTCAAATGAGATGACCAGTCTAAAGGACACATCTAGAGATACACCCTGACACCAACACCCAGAGAAACAGGCTTTTAGCCAAATACAAAAACTTATTTTTGTTAAAAGACAATATGCTGCATATAAATCACAGGTATGCTTACATAGAACAATTAATAGAGGGTGGTCTTCAGTATGCCGAATGTCGGGATCCCGGCGCACATTATACCGGCGCCGGAATCCCGACACTCGGCATACCGACAGTTATTCTCCCTCGTGGGGGTCCACGACCCCCCTGGAGGGAGAATAAAATAGGGTGGCGCGTGTAGTGTGCCACCGTGCCCGCATCGTGGTGAGCGCAGCGAGCCCGCAAGGGGCTCCTTAGCGCTCGCCACGCTGTCGGTATGCCGGCGGTCAGCCTCCCGGCGCTGGTATGCTGGTCGCCGGGAGCCCGAGCGCCGGCATACCGTACTACACCCTTAATAGATGTTGACAAGGATGCAAACACTTCGGGTAGATCTTCCCAACCACCTTTGTCGGGTATGTGAGCTTGTGACAGTGGAACCTGTGGTGTAGAACCTTGCAGCATTCTCACCCTATGCGTTTTGTGCCTTCAGGACTTCATCAGGGGCATATCAATTATATCTCATTGAGATTTCATATACTGTATGTAACATCTGGCAAACAGATTATACAACTTAGAGAAAGGTATCCCAACCCACCATTCAGGGGCTGATGATTTAGCCAAATAGTAGCCAACTTAGACCAACTGGATAACCACTGAGCTGAAATGGATAATCTCTGACTTAAAATCTATGGCTTGCTGCTATGTGGTTATCTCATTTGAAGCCATATTAAAGCCATCAAGATGTTATTAATTCAATCCAAGGGATTCCAAACATCTCTATGTATGGTTCATTGATTTGATGTGTTTAAAGGTGTTCAGTACAAACTTTTCCAATTTTCCAATTAATATGGTTTACAGGAACGCCCTCCCGGTATATCATGTATACATTGTAGCTGTGTTGATCACGTGATCAGTGTTTTTTGTTCTGTAAGGATCTATTTAAAAGTATAATTTTTGTTTATTTTTGTGTGTGTTTGTTTTTTCTTATGTAGAAGATATTTTTCCCTGCAAATCCTGTGGAATCTGGTACAGAAGTGAACGCAACCTGCAGGCTCACCTAATGTACTACTGCAGCGGTCGGCAAAGGGAAAATTCTCAGCTCCCAGAGGACAGTGAAGAGAACTCCCCACAGATGTCCAGCATGTGCCCTTTCCCACAGTGCACAAAAAGCTTCTCTAACGCCAGAGCTCTGGAAATGCACCTAAATTCTCACAGTGGTAAGTATCGTTCAGTTTCTCCAATGCACCAATAATGATATGTCAAATCAGCATATTACTAAGATCAGTTGTATTTATTAAAACTGAGACATCCGGTGATAAAGGCAAAGTTCAATAGTCAGATCATACGTGCCTACTCTCATGAAACGTCCTAGGGACTCACAAATGTATGCAGGGGCCCACGGGCTCACATTTCTTTCTAGTTAAAGGTTTTATATTTGTCGCTATGGCTAGAACTTAGCTAATCTCCACAAGTCCGCTCGCTGGAACCTCAATGGAACACTGCCTTTTAGAGTTTGGATCAGTGATGGAAAAAGCTGAAAGTTCTTAATTAGCAACCCACCTCCCAGGGCTTTACTGCTATGCACCGTATATCCAAAGCAAGCCTGAACAGTGTTAGTTGAGGGTTGAGCTACATACATGTAGCATGAATGGCAGATGTTGGTGGACAGGTGGCAATTTACTTATCAATTCCCACCCGTACCCCAAAAGTACCAATTTGTCAGTCTAATATTCACTATATCTTGTAGTTGTAATTCAGGTAGACAAAAGACACATTTTTGTCTTAAAACTTTAATTTCATACAAATTATGGTACAATTTCCAAGACAAGTTATCAAAAGCAGGTACATTGCTTTATCTGGGGGTGACAACAGACCTATAGGAAGCAAAATGAACGGTAAAATAAAAAATAATAATGTCTCAACTAATACTATACTTTTCATTAGTGTTCTGCTAAATTATTTTTTGTGCCCAGTGCTTTACAACTGGACTTAAACCAATTGGGAGCTTTTGGAAAGACTCACCCCCTAATAAAGCAATTTCCAGGGACTACTGTTACCTGAAGCTGGAAGTTGTCATAGCACACAGCTCAATAATATAATCCATACTGTCCTTTTAATTAGAGCTGAGTGAGTTATCCAGCGGTCATGGCACAGCAGGTATCTCCAGCTTCAGATAATTGGGGGATCTCTAACCCTATTTACTACATGGAATGGGGGCAAGATACATACAAGGGGAGACTCCAAGAGTGAACAACTCACTTGTGACATAGGGCACAATTATCAATATGTCACTGATCCCAGTGATAACAAAGGGGCTTATTTACTAAGCTTTGGAGGGAGACAAAGTGGATGGAGATAAAGTAGCAGCCAATCAGCTCCTAACTGACATGTGACAGACTGGATTAGAAAAATGACAGTTAGGAGCTGGTTGGCTGGTACTTTATCTCCGTCCAAGGCTTAGTAAATAGACCCCTAAATGTTTTATCAATGGCATATATCAGTGTCATTTACCCCAGTGTTACTGGTCCAAAGAGTTAACTTACTGCTGTGCTTGACCAGTTCCCACAGTTGTGAAGATACAGATGTGTCCTCATACATCATAGCTGAAGTTGCACCAAGCAGCCCCTCTCGGCGCTAGACTCTGCTAGCATCGGGAACTTCTTTATGTCTTGTTTTCCAAAAATGCATCTTAGTTGCAATGCCATCTTTAGAGAGTGTAATGCATCATGGGATTTGTAGTTTATTTTTCACTGCTCAGAGTCTGAGCAGTAGAAAATAAACTATAAATCCCATAACACTGCACTTCCTTCTCTGGCCGGCTGTGGCTGTGTGATGGGGGGAGGGGATCGTGGTGGAAGGGGGTGGGTCCCCCTCTGCTGGGTCTGCCATGATGCCCAGGGCCTGGTTACTTCACTGGGGTGGACCAACAACTATCTTGCCTTTGAGCTCCTCTTATGAACTTACCCCTCTGAAATAACCCCCTTCCCCCGTGCAAAAAAAATATTATTTCTAGCATTGACAGGGGCACAAAAAGGGGTTTATGGGTACAAATTGCCTAGGACCAGGTCTATGTAGGAGCCTGGGATTACAGGGGAGGTGTAACCATGCCTCCTCCACTCTAAAGCTATAACTTTGACCCCCGTTACGTATAATGTCCATTTGATTAATTTGCCTCATAGGCTCTGTATGCAAGTCTATTTTAATATAACTTTGGAAATTAAGAATGTGTTTGACATTATCTTATTATTAGTTTTCGTGGAAATAAATTCCAGTCAACAATATGCTAGCTCTTATTGCTATCTCAGAAACTTTATTACCGAGCTTTAGTTCCAGATGGGCAATTAAATTAAAGTAACTCAAGATAGCAAAATTGAACATATCCTGAAATACAAAACAATACGACAAAACACAGTTTGATTTTGATGCTATAGTTTGGTTGTAATGATTTGGTTGTTATACTCTGTGATCATAGCTAAGAACGCCTACTCTCATACTGTAGAACCTATATTTATTTACTAATTTTAATAAAATTATTTGATTGTTATGTGTTTTGTAATTAATGGGGTTTTAAAAATAATAGAAATGCAAAAATATTGTTTGCAGTTCTTTTAATGTAATCAGCATCTGATGTATTATAGGTAACCGTTAGATAACAGGGTAGAATTGTATTGCTTGTCTGGCTACAATTTTAATAACTGTAATCATATTAATTATTGATGTCAGTAATTGCAATACATTGTTTAATTAATAGTAGAAGAATAAAGGTATCGTTTATTTTGGCAGTGCAGAAAATGGAAATACATAAGCATTTTCTTAATATTGACCACAAATAGACTGAACCTGAAATTGGACAGATCAGATTGGGGCAGTCAGCGCAGCCAGTAGATGACCAGAGCCTGTAACTCACAGGGATATTCAGGCATGTGTGATTCTTTTTATGGCATCCAATTAACTTTGGAGCTACGTAAAGTTTTAGTCCAATTTACTAATATTGCCAATATAATCAATGAATGTGTCCGGTTTCATGAGCGCCAGCGGCATATGTACTAAAGCCTTGGAGCAGTGGCGTCTTCAGAGAGGAGGAGGTTCGTGTGCCGTCTCTTTCTGGGTCTCCTCCTTTCTAGTTGGCAGCCCTCTTGGCTCTGGGCACTAGGGGACCCTTGCGCTGTCCCAGAGTCTAGTGCGCATGCGCATGTCTCTGGGAAAATGGTGCGGCAGCCATTTTCCCCGTGATTTTTCCTACTGCGCATGTGCAAAACACCGGAAAAATGGGGATCCGGTCTGAAGATCGACAGTGTCTAGGTCGACAATGTTTAGGTCGACCACTATAGGTCGACAGTCACTAGGTCGACATGGATGGAAGGTCGACAGGGTTTCTAGGTCGACATGTGCTAAGTCGACAGGTCTAAAGGTCGACATGAGTTTTTCACATTTTAATTTTTTTATATTTTTTCATACTTAACGATCCACGTGGACTACGATTGGAACGGTAAAGTGTGCCGAGCGAAGCGGCAGCGGAGCGAAGGCACCATGCCCGAAGCATGGCGAGCGAAGCGAGCCATGCGAGGGGACGCAGTGCACTAATTTGGGATCCCGGTCACTTTACGAAGAAAACGACACAAAAAAAAAAAAATCCTCATGTCGACCTTTAGACCTGCCGACCTAGCACATGTCGACCTAGAAACCCTGTCGACCTTCCATCCATGTCGACCTAGTGACTGTCGACCTATAGTGGTCGACCTAAACATTGTCGACCTAGATACTGTCGATAAAACGAACCACACCCGGAAAAAACCCTGGGGCCTGTGCCTTGGAGAGTGATAAAGTGGAGAGCGATAAACTACTAACCAATCAGCTCCCAACTGTGATTTCTTTTTTAAACACAGCCTGTAACATGGCAGTTCGAAGCTTAATGGTTAGTACGTTATCGCTCTCCACTTTATCTCTCTCCAAGCTTTGATAAATCTCCCCTTGTTTCACAGTGCCCACAGCTTTCATTATGCAACACCTCCTGTGATCTCACATCTTGGAATCTGCAGGCTGCAGCAGTTTATTTGAAATGTCCGCCTTGCCGCGGACCTACCACTGGTTCCTCCCGGACCTTCTTGTTTCTCCTCCTCCTAGCCCGTCCCACTCTTCAACCCCTCCTGAGGTGACAATGGGGGTGATTCAGACCTAATCGCTGGGCTGCTAACTTTGCTGTCCTGCGTTCAGATAGTCGCCGCCCCAGGGGGAGTGTAAATTCACCGTTGCCGGTGTGCGATCCTATGTGTACACCGAGCTGCTAATATCCACTTTGTGCAGTCTCTGCAATCACATCAGGCTGATCGGCGATGACGTCAGGCACCCTCCCTTTAAATGCTTGGGCACGCCTGTATTTTTCCGGACACTCCCAATAAATGGTCAGTCACCACCCACAAATGGCTTCCTCCTGTCAATCACCTTCGAACACCCGTGCGATCGGATTTTTTCGCACCATCCCGTGGCTGACCGGCGATGCCCCTTGTTGCTGTCCGACGCGGTTAGTACCTGATCGCCAGCTATGCGAAAACGCACAGCAGCAATCAGACCTGAATCACCACCCAAGGTCATTGCCTAACTTGCCACAGTCCATGCTGGTTATATGTGTGGGGGGCCCTAGGTGACCACCCTAGCTGCCCGGTTGTTAATCAAGATTACAGTGTATGCTGCAAACCAATCAATAAATGAAGCTAAAGGTGGAATACACATATGCGATTAAATATATTCACATTCTTGTTTCAGTTGAAAAAGGTAAGTGCATAGCGACATATTGTTCCAAAAGCCAGAGGGGTTTTGATTTTATGTAATACAATATTTTTTTACAGTTAGTTTGTAGATAGATAAGCACAATTTATTTGTATTTACATATTCACGTCTTTTTTTTTTTTTTTTTGCAGGTGTTAAAGTAGAAGATTTTCTTCCTCCCGGGGCCAGTCTGAAATGTACAGTTTGTAGCTACACTGCGGAATCAGTGATTAACTTCCACAAACACCTGTTCTCTCATCTTACTCAAGCTGCCTTTAGATGCAATCAGTGCCATTTTGGCTTTCAAACTCAGAGGGAACTCCTGCAGCACCAGGAGCTTCATGTCCCTGGAAATAAACTGCAACAGGAAGCCGAAACGGAACATTCTCCCGGTGCCAGCGAGGCAAATGCGCAACAGACTCCAGAGCTGCTGAATAAAAATGAACTACTACAGAGCCAAAAGACTGTGCAGAATAAAGATGCAAGCTCAGACAGCGAACTGGAAAAGAGTGAAAAGAAACCACATCCCTTTCTGGCCAACCAGAGGCCGGAGGCAACGAACAAAAATATGTTTTCCTATACTAAAATCAAATCCGAGCCATCCAGCCCCAGGCTGGCTTCATCTCCAGTACAACCCACACTTGGACCTTCTTTCCCAATGGGACCATTTCTCTCACAGTTTGCTTTCCCACACGATATCACTGTGGTTCCTCAAGCCTCAGAAATCCTTGCAAAGATGTCTGAACTGGTACATAGGCGGTTGCGTCATGGCAGCAATAGCTACCCGCCTGTCATTTACAGTCCCTTGGTGCCAAAAGGGGCTACTTGCTTTGAGTGCAATATAACGTTCAACAACTTGGACAATTACTTGGTACATAAGAAACACTACTGCAGCAGCCGGTGGCAGCATATAACCAAGTTGACCGACTTCCCCGGTGTTACCGAGAAAGTCCCAGAAGCCGTAAGCCCAACCAATGCTCAGAATCCCGTAAACCTCCTCAACGCTCCCCTTCATTCTTCCGAAACAGACAACCAGCTGCTTCAGACATCCTGCGTAAACTCAGGCACTGTTCTAGATTTGTTAGGGGCAAATATGAAGTCAAGGGACAAAGAGTTTGTGTCCGAAGTAAAGAAGCTAGTGAATGCCGGCGCCATTGATGAAAAAATGAACGGAAAACCCAACGAGATAAAAACCTCCACACCGCCTCAACTGGACGGAGACAACAGCGACCCGAACAAAACGACTTGTGAAGCCTGTAATATCACATTTAGTAGGCACGAAACATTCATGGTACATAAACAGTATTATTGCGCTACCCGCCATGACCCACCTTTAAAAAGATCTGCAGCGAACAAAGTGCCTGCCATGCAGAGAACTATGCGGACGAGGAAGAGGAGAAAGATGTATGAGATGTGTCTCCCTGAGCACGACCAGAGGCCTCAACTAATTCAGCAGCATTTTCTCCAAGTAGCTAATCTTGGCAACTCATGCACATCTGGTCAAGATTCAGCAGAGGGGCTCGGGGACTGTTATCACCCCAGGTGCGATATCTTTCCAGGAGTTGTTCCAAAACATTTGGAAACATCACTTTCAATTAGTAAATGTGTTCCAGTGGTGAAATGTGAACCTTCACACTCTACCATTTCCTCCCTGGAGATGGACGCGCCTATAGACCTCAGTAAAAAATGTTTAACACAATCAGATAGGGTATCCACATCTCCGAAAAGGCTCCTGGACTATCACGAATGCACAGTATGCAAAATAGGCTTTAATAAAGTTGAAAACTACCTTGCTCATAAGCAAAACTTCTGCCCCGTCACAGCGAACCAACGCAACGATATGGGGAATCTAGAGGGCAAAGTGTTCCCGAATCCAGAGAGCGAAAGGAGCAGCCCTGAAGCCAACTTCGAAAGGAAGGCCATCAAGTGTGAAAAGAACAGAACCTCGAAACTGCCCTCACCTAATGGGAACTTGTTCTCTTCACACTTAGCCACTCTTCAAGGTCTTAAAGTCTTTAGTGAGGCAGCCCAGCTTATCACAGCGAAAGAGGAAAACAAAAATGCATTTTTTTCACAATGCCTTTACCCAGGAGCAATAAAAAAAGCAAAAGGAGCCGATCAGCTTTCTCCGTATTATGGCATCAAGCCAAGTGATTATATTTCTGGGTCTCTTGTAATGCACAATGCGGATTTAGATCAAAGCACAAATGTAGGAAGCGAATCTCCCAAAAGCCAGATACCTTCAAATGGATGCTCATTGCTGAAGAAAGAGTCGCTCCCTCTATTGCCAAAAAACAGGGGCATGGTAATAGTTAACGGGGGACTTAAGCAGGAGGAGCGACCTGCAGTCATTTCCCAGCAAGAAAACATTTCCCAGAATCCTCCTCAAGAAGACGGATGCAAATCCCCCTCCTGGGTTTCTGACAAACCTTTGACAGCCAATGAAAATGTTTCTCCGGCAACCCCGGCTGCAGAGGATCAGGTGTCGAGCGTTACAAAGAGCCTAAACGGCTCTGGTACAGCTGCGACTAGCGGGAAGTATTGCCGTCTGTGTGATATTCAGTTTAACAATCTTTCAAACTTTATTACTCACAAAAAGTTTTACTGTTTGTCACATGCAGCCGAGCATGTCAAATGAACAATCGTGCGTGGAGATTTTGGTAAAATATGTAATATACTGTATTTGTTTCCTGCAGTCAGAGTAAAACAAACACACAACAACAACAAAAAACAAAAAACAATGCTGCTTTATTGACACCTGGACAATCAGGATTCCCGTTCATTTAAAATGACTTGAAGATTTGAGATGTAGTTCCATAACAGTTATGCGTAAAAGTGTATTATTGGTGCCATTATTTTTTCCTATTATTTATTTTACCAGCAGTGTTCAAACATTTGTGCTCAGCGCTGACTCTTGTGCGGGAGCCATGGAAGTGGGAAAACATTTCCTAACCGGCACAGCAGTCAGTGTTGAATCCAACTGTAACTGTGGTTATGTTATTTTTTATTTAAAGAACTTTATATTAAAGTCATTTGTAATGTTATTGTATAGTTATTGTGTAGCACATATGGTTTGCACCTGTATAGTAGATTTTAAATAATATAGACACAACATTATGGAAGAAAGGACATATTAGGAACAGCTTCAGAAGCACTTGTGTATACTGACTTTTTATTTCTTCTACGCTGTTGCAGAATGAGTAGATGTCTCTGCTGAAATATAACTTAAACAGTTTTAACCCAATATGAAGACAAGATTATGTAATAAAATGGTACTTCTGCAGAACGTCATCACATATATACTGCAGACATAGCATAGCTTTGCATCTGCCTACATGAGTAAAGGTAGCACCTGATTGGATGCTATTTGTACCATATTATTAAATACATCTCTCTTCAAATACTTTAGATGCTGGCAATCTGAATGACTGGGGCTGTATACACTGTACCTCCATTCCCTAATTCCCACAGTTGCTTTTAACAGTGATTAGTCAGGAAAACATAATAAAGGGAGAGAACTTTAGTCTCATTGAGGACAAGATAAGATTGGTTATGATCAGGGGTGCCAGAATGTTTTGAAGTTGGGGGAACACAGAAAAAATGACATATTGGCACTCCCCCCCCCCCCCCCCCTCACCCTCTCCCCAGTGTGGGGAGGCGCTTACCTCCAAATCCCCACGGTGACTACTTCTTTTGAAAGTCTGCCGTTGGTGCGTGCTATGCCCCATGCGCTGACCTAGCCGGCTCTTGACAGATGTATTACTGGGAGGGGGCATGGCCATGCTGAGCCTGCTAGGATATCCACATGCTCCAATACCCCAACCCCGCCACCCCGTTGCCTCTGGTTATGATACACTTAACAGCCAGTTATATTATGCCTTCTGCGGAAGTGCCTGGTCTCTCAGAATGTCTAGGAGACTCACAAATTTTGGGGGACTGCTCCAAACTCCCAAGTGAGTAGACTAGCCTCCCGGCTCCGCCAGCTGCCCCATAGAATTGGGCGGACCTTGGCCTTGATGATGCAATTCACAGTGAATTGAGTTATTATGACACCCATCCCTCGCTCAACAATGACATGAAACACTTTGGTAGGAGGGAACATGATGACATAAGTAACGCGTTTCACCATGCCCCAGACACTTCCTAAGTGGGGATTCTCCTCCAGCATCTCCCTGATAGGGGGCCCCCAACTTTGCGTGTAAAAAGTGTGCCATTGCAGCTTGCTATGACTCATGCGCTATCCTAGCCGGCTCTTGAGATGTATTACTGGGAGGGGGCGTGGCCATGCTGAGCCTGCTAGGATATCCACATGCTCCAATACCCCAACCCTGCCACCCCGTTGCCTCTGGTTATGATACACTTAACAGCCAGTTATATTATGCCTTCTGCAGAAGTGCCTGGTCTCTCAGAATGTCAACAATGACATGACACACTTTGGTAGGAGGGACCGTGATGGCACAAGTAACGCGTTTCACCATGCCCCAGACACTTCCTAAGTGGGGATTCTCCTCCAGCATCTCCCTGATAGGGGGGCCCCAACTTTGCGGATAAAAAGTCAGCAGTGCGGAAACTGCATGTCTCTTATGCATTTTACACTCCTGGCCAATCACTGTTAAAATCAGTAACTGGCATTTAAAGATGGAAGGTGTAGAGATTAGTACTTTAAAGCCCAATAAATCAAAAGCTTCTTACATCTCAGCTATACTTTAGCAGATACAATAATTTAGATTTAGACTTGCATTTGTATGTAGCGGTATGTTCCTGTTCACTTTTTCAATCCGAAAACTGTATGTTTAATGAAGATGGATTTTTTTTTTGTATAGTAATTGTATTTTCTTTTGCTGATGCATCTTTGTCGAATTAAAAAAAAAAAAATCTTTGCTGTTAAATGCAATACTTTATAATGAATGAACAAATATTACCGGAAGCAGTATTGTAAGTTATGATCTGAAATCAGCCAGTTTTATCTTTTACGACATACAGTTAAAATCTTAACCCTTAACATGATGCTGCAAATATGAATCTAATTCATATGTATTATATATATACAGTACCTATAAGTGTAACAGTACTGCGACTGGTGAACACAGAGATAAAGTTCTACTTCTGATAGAAATAATTTCTCAACAAATGTTGTTACTATGCATGTATATGGATGGAATAAAATTCCGGATCATTGGAGAAGTCTCAGGTTATTTATTATCATATACAGATAAATGCGTTTACAAAGCGAACATTGATACATTAACGGAGGAAAGAGATTCATGCACTTCACATTACAAAAGGGAAGTCAGGCTCATGTCGGTGATGGTTTAGGCCGGGTCTACATGGGCCTGGGCTGAAATGTATGAAGGGCTTATTGTGTGCCACTGCAGGGGGTGTGACCAATTCCGTGGGGGTGCGACTCATTAAAAGAAATTGTCCTACTTCTCATCTCACAGGCGCTCATCATTAGTCATTGCTCTTTAAGGCAGGTGTACTACTTGCAAGCTTTTTCTCAAACTATGGGGTAGTGAGCACTTTTGTGTGATGTCCCGCTACCGTAAAGGTTGGGGCACGACATTGCTTCCTTGCTTCTGTCAGAATCCGTTTGGAATTTCCTCTGTAGGAACATATTCACAGGGACTGATGTTCTCGGTACAATAGCAGGTTTATTTATACAAGGTAAAGCAGTATACAACGGTAAACAATAAGTAAAAACCAGGAATAATTGGAGAACTCAAAATGAAAGGGAGAACTGAAATTGCACTTGCAATGCTGGGAGTCTGGGAAGTACTTGGCAGTGCTGGATACTTGGGAACACACTTGTGATGCTGGGATTGGAAACTCACTTGTGATGCTGGGGACTGAGGGGACACAGAGACACTGGAAACTGTGGGTACACGGGGACGCCAGGAGACTGTGAGTACACAGACACACTGAAGACTGATCACACTTGAGACGCTAAAGACTGTGAAGACATTGAAATGCTGTAGACTGATGAAACACTTGAGACGCTGTGGACTGTGAAGGCACTTGTAACACTGTAGACTGTATAGACACTGTAATAGGATTGTTCTGTAGCAGAATTAGCACCGTAGCAAGATGCACTTGAGCAGAGAATGCGGGGTTGCAGGATTGCACTGTAGAAAGTTAGCACCGTAGCAGGATGCACTTTAGCAGAGATGCAGCATTGCAGGATTGCACTGTAGAAGGTTAGCCTTAGCAGGATAACGGGATTGCACCGTAGCAGGATGCACTTTACCAGAGATGTGGCATTGCAGGATTGCACTGTAGAAGGTAAGCACCGTAGCAGGATGCACTTTAGCAGAGATGCTGCATTGCAGGTTTGCATTGTAGAAGGTTAGCACCGTAGCAGGATGCACTTTAGCAGAGATGTGGCATTGCAGGATTGCACTGTAGAAGGTTAGCACCGTAGCAGGATGCACGTTAGCAGAGATGCGGCATTGCAGGATTGCACTGTAGAAGATTAGCACCGTAGCAGGATAACGGGATTGCACTATAGCAGGATCACAGGATAGCACTGTAGTAGAGTATGCAACATAGCAGGATAACGGGATTGCACTGTAGCAGGATCACACTGTGACAGAGTAGCTACACAGGATAGTTGTTGAAGCCCGGCAGTACTATGGATGATGTTAGCAGTAGAGACCAGCATAACCAGGAACAGGAACTGAGGCAACCTTGACACAATGAACTGGCAACTGGGAGCCTGTGTGGCTGGCCTATATAGTGAGTTCAGGTGCTGCTCACAGCTGTGGTAACAGCTAATTACCAAGCTGCAGATACAAAGCAGAGTGCTGAGCACCAGAGCAGAGGGCGCCACCCCAGGCACGGAGGAGAAACTGCATGGATCATGACAGCTTTGAGTGATGGAAATTCTAGTTTCGGTCCTAGTTGGAGAGAGAAAAGGTGAAACTGTTGATGTCACAGCAGTGGGAAAAAACGAGATATAGAGAGTGAGAGAGGGCAGAAAGAGTGAGAAAGGGAAGAAGTCCATTCGGTGAGACCAAGAGAGGAAAGGAGAAATAAGTTTGAAGGCAGCAGCCTGTAATTGTCAATAGAGATGAAGTCCCCTAGGATGTCAGAAGAAAGGTCAGAGGAAAAATGGCAAAGTTATTTAGGATGTTGGTGGTCAGGCAATGGGGAAAGTAGATGACAACCACGAGAATGTAGATCTGATGGAGCAAGTGGATAGATTGGACCGCAAAGGAGAAGGAGAGAGGGTTCCAATGGGAGGACTCAGAAGTAACCACATTGGTAGAGAATTCCTATGCCACCACCTTGCTGGTTATAAGGTTGTGTGGTATGGGAGAATGAGAGGTATGAGGAATGAGAGTCCCCGATAGTATAGAGCCACTGGAGATCGCAAATGCTAATTTCATTGAGAGCAAGGAGATTGATGGAGTTGGATAAAATGGTCATGGATTGGGACCAGTTTGTTACAGACAGACCTGACATTTCAGAGGGCACATGAGAAAGGGAGGGATTAAAGAAAGGGAATGTGGATAATGTTGGAAGGACTGATGGTATGTGGGTTCAGCTAGGGTACTAGCACAGGAAGCAAGAGAGAAGAGTTTGGGTACAGAGGGGAAGTTGCACATGTGAGTTGGGGAATCTAGGATGGAAGGATGAGTGATTTGAGAAAGACTGTGAGTGAGGAGGAGAGAAAAGCGAGATGGAGCCAGGGAATGGAAGTGAGAGTATGGAGTGGTTTGTAAAGAGAGTGATGCATTGCAAAGTGGGAAAAGAGAAGGAGACAGATAAGAGTGGAGATAACAGCTCTATAATGAGCTGGGTAGAAGAATATAATGTGAGAAGGGCATGGCATGGACATTTGCTGTAAGGAAACCAAATGAGGGTGGGGATGATATAAAGGAGGAGCGTGAATGAGCAGGAGGTTAAGTGGGACAAATACAAGATGGGGAGTATGCTATCTGCCGATACGGTACTCCGTAATACCTAATTGGAGTGTGCAGGAAAATAAATGAGAATTAAAGCAGAAAAATAAAATGGCGGCAATATGCAGAAAAACAATATGGCAGCAGGAGGCTGAAAAAAAAAATGATACTTAGATGGAAGAACAGTCAGATGCAGAAAAGCAAAAAAACAGGGTGGTAGCAGGCAGAGACGGATTTAGACCTCATGGGGCCCTAAGCAAGGCACTGATATGGGGCCCCCCTTCCTCAAGTAATCCTCCCCGGGTCAGTCAGTGTATGATGACAATCAGTAGTAGCTTACACAGACAATGCCTACTTTCGTTGTGCTGCTTATTCACATAATGCCCATAGTAGTTGTGCCCCTTACACACACAATGCCCACTGTAGTTGTGCCACTTATACACATAATGCCCACAGCTGTTGTGCCTCTTACACACATAATGCCCACTGTAGTTGTGCCACTTATACACATAATGCCCACAGTAGTTATGTCGCTTATACACACAATGCCCACTGTAATTGTGCTGCTTATTCACATAATGTCACCAGTAGTTATGCCGCTTATACACACAATGCCCACAGTAGCTGTGCCACTTATACACATAATGCTTACTGTAGTTATGCTCCTTACATACACAATGCCCACAGTAGTTGTGCCGCTTATACACGTAATGCACACAGTAGTTGTTCCTCTTATACACATAATGCCCACTGTAGTTGTGCCCCTTACACACAATGCCCACTGTAGTTATGCCACTTTCACACATAATGCCCACTGCAGTTACACACACAATGCATTTGCCCCCTCTCCCTGACTGACCTCAAACAGAGCCCTGCCCCTAGCAGCGTATTGCAGGGATTCGCAGGTGTCATTCTGTCTTTACCGCCTCCCTTTCACCTGTGAATAGTGGCATTGTCCTAATAGTGTCCTAATTATGCGATTTACCTATATATATATATATATATATATATATACTCTGTATATACTGTATATATCAGTATATACAGTATGTAAAAGAGGGCTCCATAGTGTAAAACAGTTTTATTTTAAAATACACATGTGCAGACAACACTAGGTGGGATGTGCTCGTACCAAGATCATAGCAGTGTAGAGACAGCTGTGTCCCTGTCTCAGCAAAAGCCACGATTGCGACCACGGAGCTGCTGCATCAGCAGAGCTCTCTGCATGCAGAATGACCTGTGGGAGCTGCTGGCTGCTCAGCCACAGCAGCTCCCTCCATCCTTACAGTGTCACCAGTCCAGCCTGCTCCCAGTCCCTGTCCCTGGTGGTATTTATGAAATACAGTATGTAAGTTTGAAGTTAGAGATGAGCAGGTCTGGTTCTCAGAGAACCGGACCCACCAGAACATATCAATCCAAGGCGGGATCCGAGTCCGGCCTGGGGTTTCCCACCTGACTTGGATCCCAAAATGAGGCAAATCGTCATCTTCCGCTGTCGGATTCTCATGGGTTTTGGATTGCATATAAAGATCCCAGTGATCAGCGCTATTTCATTCTGGCGGTGGGGCTTGTGCTGTATTGTTCATCCAGGGGCGGCTGTGTCCTTCAGGAGCTGCTGTTATCTGTGTCCATGCAGGGGCTGCTGGCTGTGTCCATTCAGAGGCTGCTGTGTCCATTCAGAGGCTGCTGTGTCCATTCAGAGGCTGCTGTTGTCTGTATACATCCAGGAGCTGCTGTCTATGTTCATCCAGGGGCTTTGCTGTGTCCATCCAGGGGCTCTGCTATGTCCATCTAGGTGCTCTGCTGTGTCCATCCAGGAACTGTGCTCCAGTGTAAAAAAAAAGAGTCAAGAAAAGTGTAAAATAAAGTTACAAATAATTTTTTTTGTGCTGTACCCCAGTGTAATATTCATACAAGTACTGTAACGCTACAAGCTGTACTGCAGTGTAATAGTCATACAAGTACTGTGACGCTGCAGGCCATACCCCAGTGTAATATTCATACAAGCACTGTGACGCTGCCGGCCATACCCCAGTGTATACATAACAAGTACTGTGACGCTCCAGGCTGTACCGCAGTGAAATATTCATACAGTTGCTGTAAAGCTGTAGGCCATAACCGCAGTGTAATATTCATACAAGCACTGTGACGCTGCAGGCCATACCCCAGTGAATACATAACAAGCACTGTGATGCTGCAGGCCATACCCCAGTGTATACATAACAAGTACTGTGACGCTGCAGGCTGTACCACAGTGAAATATTCATACAGTTGCTGTGAAGCTGCAGGCCATACTGCAGTGTAATATTCATACAATTGCTGTGAAGCTGCAGGCCATACTGCAGTGTAATATTTCATGCAATTACTACTGTGATGCTGCAAGCCATACCGCAGTGTAATATTCATACAATTACTGTACTGTTCAAGTACTGTGATGCAGCAGGCCATACCGCAGTGTAATATTCATACAATTACTGTGACGCTGCAGGACGTACCCCAGTTTAATATTTCATATACCCCAGTGTGCATCCATAACAGAAGTACTGTGACGACTCAGGCCCTACCCCAGAGTGTATCCATAAACAGAAGTACTGTGACATCTCAGGACATACCTCAGTGTGTATCCATAACAGAAGTACTGTGACTAATGGCGAATTTCCCATTAGGCAAGTTAGGTACATGCCTAGGGGCAACACTTGTTTGGGGGTGGCACTTGGATGCTTATGTTGGTACTGTCAGCCCAAAAAGTACCAGTAACTGCAAAATATTTCCACTGTACTGCACCATATACCATTTTAAATGGAGTGTAAATGCGTAGGACATGCACACACTGCCTCTGTAAGCTGTCCTCAAAAAATAAATCATAACGATTGGCTTTTCTATTATTATTATATTAGATTGGCTATCATCAAATAAGGGCTTATATTCAATAAATACAAATAATAAAATTAGGCAAGCTGGGGGGGGGGGGGGGGGGGCGGGGCGACCATTACTGTTTCAGACTGACACTAGTGTGTATCCACAACACAAGTACTTTGACGCCTCAGGCCGTACCGCAATGTGTATCATAACAGAAGTACTGCGACACCTCAGGCCATACCCTTAAGGGGGGTACTCACGGAGCGATATTCTAAGCAATCTGACTAGATTGCTTAGAATATCAGCATGATCGCTCCGTGTGTAGCCCCCTCAGCGATAGCGATGCGCGGCCCCGCACATCGCTATCGCTGCTGCTAGATTGGCCTGCATGCAGGCCAATCTAGCAGGTCGCTCACTTCACCCGCTGGGTGAAGTGAGCGGCCCCCCCGTCTCCCCCCCGCACGCTCAGCACAGATCGCGCTGTGCTGAGCGGCAGGAGAGATGTGTGCTGAGCGGTTCGCTCAGCACACATCTCTCCTGCATCGGCCCGTGGGTACTGGGCTTTAGTGTATATCCATAACAGAAGTACTGCAACGCCTCAGGCCGTACCCTGGTGTCTGCCGCTGAGCATGCACAGTATCACATGTTGCCGGCTGGACACCTGCTGTTAGAGCAGGTCCTAGTCCCAACATTATCTGTCTTGAAATCTCAATTAACAAATAGCATGAACAGTGTGCAATCAAACAAAGGATAAAAATACATGAACAGAAAACCAATGATTACCACCGACCGAATAATTATTGTAGAAGATAAAAAATATTATGGTGTGCAAGTCTGTGCCTTTGGTTGTTTGTCTATAGCTGAAAACCGGAGACCCAGCACTTGCACTTATTACTTCTATAGGTGCTTGCATTCAAACCCTCTTCAGTATCGAGGGCTGCAGAGGGCGCAGGTACTAATTATTCTTTTTTAAGGGGCCTGTCGTGTGCCAACTGTGCAGGGGGAAGAATGACCCTCTCCTTGGCTCCTCCTGGTATGTTTCATTCATATTTTTTTCAGACAGGTGTGGTCACAGCCCCATGATTTAGCCACACCTCCCCCATGGCCTGAGCACATACGGCACTTTCAGTATTTTAAGGGTGAGAGTGAACCGACTGAGAAGGTTGTATGTAATAGCTTGCGAGATGCAGGCACAGGCATAGTTCTGTAGAGTTTTCCAAGGTTTTTAATGCAGCCATAATTTAAAAGGCACAAACATCCTGGTTTTACCTTTTAAGGGGTATATTCAATAACTGTCGGAAGCTGCCGGCTTGTCGGAAAGACGGCAGCTTCTGACAGTTTTAGGCCGGAAGGGGTTCCGACCTATTCATTAAGGCCCCGTTTATTCCAACACTTGTCGGAATGATGTCAGAATGCACGCTGCGCCGATCAGCGTGCATTGTCGGAAGCAGGGCTTAACCTGACAGGTTTTAGCCCCGTTTCCGACAAACTCAATCCGACTTGAAAACAAGTTGGATTGAGGTGAGGAGACGGGGAGCGGTGCGACGGGCTACGGGGATCGGGGATGAGAGTTACCTTGACGGCCGTCCCCGGCCAGGCACCTCTCTCCCTGCAGCGCCTCCCCCCGCGGCCACAGACATCACCCTCCGCTGTATGCTCCCACCGCCGCATGCAGCCGCCCAGCTCCCCCCGCAACCATCCAGCTCCCCCCGCCGCCACAGACATCACCCTCTGCCGGCCGCCGCTGGAAGCTCCCACCGCTGCACGCAGCCGCCCAGGTACCTTTCCCCCCCCCGCGCGCTGCCCGCAGCAGCCCAGCTCCCCCCGCCGCTGATGTCATACTGTACACATGAGAGCTTATATACTAAGGGGAGGGGTGAACAGTTGAAAACATGAGAGCTTATATACTAAGGTGAGGGGTGAACAATTGGTGGGTGAATTGGGAAGCACAGATGGGCAGGTCAAGTGTAGAGCGGTAAGTGGAGAATTAAAAGGAGGGCTGGTAGGCTTTAAGTAAACGGTAATGTTACAGAGTGGGTTCTAGAGGAGGGGGACAGAGCCGTGAAGTGTTGGAGGTGGGTGTGAAAGGAGGTAACCAGGGTGGAAATGGGGCAGCTATCAGTGGTAGAGCGCACAGTGGAAAGAAATGAGTCCGGAAATGTAGGAGGAGAGAAATGAGTTGGGTTGGGTATGATATGTTAAGTCATAATGTTGACATTCATCGTGGACACAGGGATGAAATATCAACCTATTAGAATGTCGAATATCAGCTCCAGCAGCATCTTCCAGATCCCGGTGATCACGTAACCGTCACTTATATACCGGCCCGATAATTGAATAGTGTGTATGTGTGAGCATTAGAGAGGTAAATGGCAGATAAATGCTCCTGCTCAAGAGATAGCATGTGCTGCTCTCATTCCTGACCTCCCGTTCCTGTTTTAGAGATCAAAAGAAAGTACACACTGGGCAAGAGATTGCTCAGTGTGAACGTGGGTGCATCATTCAGATAATTGCTCTAATGGATCGCAGCGCTCGTGAATCAACTTTTGAGACAACACTCCTTAATAGGAGGTCAACATCCTTAATATTTCAACCAGACCCCCTACTGTATGAACACAGTATTAAGATTTAACACTAAAGATGGTCTATAGTGTAGGCTGCATCAAACATATTTAAATTAGATATGTGCACCGGAAATTTTTCGGGTTTTGTGTTTTGGTTTTGGATTCGGTTCCGCGGCCGTGTTTTGGATTCGGACGCGTTGTGGCAAAACCTCCCTGAAATTTTTTTGTCAGATTCGGGTGTGTTTTGGATTTGGGTGTGTTTTTTTTTCAAAAAACCCTCAAAAACAGCTTAAATCATAGAATTCGGGGGTAATTTTGATCCCATAGTATTATTAACCTCAATAACCATAATTTCCACTCACTTCCAGTGGATTCTGAACACCTCACACCTCACAATATTATTTTTAGTCCTAAAATTTGCACCGAGGTCGCTGGATGACTAAGCTAAGCGACCCAAGTGGCCGACACAAACACCTGGCCCATCTAGGAGTGGCACTGCAGTGTCAGACAGGATGGCAGATTTAAAAAATAGTCCCCAAACAGCACATGATGCAAAGAAAAAAAAAAAAAAGAGGTGCAAGATGGAATTGTCCTTGGGCCCTCCCACCCACCCTTATGTTGTATAAACAGGACATGCACACTTTAACAGACCCATCATTTCAGCAACAGGGTCTGCCACACTACTGTGGCTGAAATGACTATTTCAAAAAAGAAGCAATCAATCTCTCCTTGCACAAACTGGCTCTACAGAGGCAAGATGTCGACCTCGTCCTCATCCTACGATTCCTCACCCCTTTCACTGTGTACATCCCCCTCCTCACAGAATATGAATTTGTGCCCACTGGAATCCACCATCACAGGTCCCTGTGTACTTTCTGGCGGCAAATTCTGGTAAATGTCTCCACGGAGGAATTGATTATAATTAATTTTGATGAACATCATCTTCTCCACATTTTCTGGAAGTAACCTCGTACGCCGATCGCTGACAAGGTGACCAGCTGCAGTAAACACTCTTTCGGAGTACACACTGGAGGGGGGGCAACTTTGGTAAAATAAAGCCAGTTTGTGCAAGGGCCTCCAAATTGCCTCTTTTTCCTGCCAGTATACGTACGGACTGTCTGACGTGCCTATTTGGATGCTGTCACTCATATAATCCTCCACCATTCTTTCAATGGTGACTGAATCATATGCAGTGACAGTAGACGACATGTCAGTAATTGTTAGCAGGTCCTTCAGTCTGGACCAGATGTCAGTTTTCGCTCCTGACTGCCCTGCATCACCGACAGCGGGTGGTTTTGGAAATCTGATCCTTTTCCTGGCAGCTCCAGTGGCAGGAGAAAATGAAGGAGGAGCTGTTGGTGGGTCACGTTCCGCTTGACTAGACAAGTGTCTCACCAGCAGGTCTTTGAACATCTGCAGACTTGTGTCTGCCGGAAAGAGAAATACAACGTAGGCTTTAAACCTAGGATCGAGCACGGTGGCCAAAATGTAGTGCTCTGATTTCAATAGATTGACCACCCCGTGAATCCTGGTTAAGTGAATTAAGGGCTCCATCCACAAGTCCCACATGCCTAGCGGAATCGCTCCGTTTTAGCTCCTCCTTCAATCTCTCCAGCTGCTTCTGCAAAAGCCTGATGAGGGGAATGACCTGACTCAGGCTGGCAGTGTCTGAACTGACTTCACGTGTGGCAAGTTCAAAGGGTTGCAGAACCTTGCACAGCGTTGAAATCATTCTCCACTGCGCTTGAGTCAGGTGCATTCCCCCTCCTTTGCCTATATCGTAGGCAGATGTATAGGCTTGAATGGTCTTTTGCTGCTCCTCCATCCTCTGAAGCATATAGAGGGTTGAATTCCACCTCGTTACCACCTTTTGCTTCAACTGATGGCGGGGCAGGTTCAGGAGTGTTTGCTGGTGCTCCAGTCTTCGGCACGCGGTGGCTGAATGCCGAAAGTGGCCCGCAATTCTTCGGGCCACCGACAGCAACTCTTGCATGCCCCTGTCATTTTAAAAAAAATTCTGCACCACCAAATTCATTGTATGTGCAAAACATGGGACATGCTGGAATTTGCCCACATGTAATGCACGCACAATATTGGTGCCGTTGTCCGATGTCACAAATTCCCAGGAGAGTCCAATTGGGGTAAGTCAATCTGTGATGATGTTCCTCAGTTTCCGTAAGAGGTTGTCAGCTGTGTGCCTCTTATGGAAAGCGGTGATACAAAGCGTAGCCTGCCTAGGAACGAGTTGGCATTTGCGAGATGCTGCTACTGGTGCCGCCGCTGCTGTTGTTGCTGCGGGAGGCAATACATCTACCCAGTGGGCTGTCACAGTCATATAGTCCTGAGTCTGCCCTGCTCCACTTGTCCACATATCCGTGGTTAAGTGGACATTGGGTACAACTGCATTTTTTAGGACACTGGTGAGTCTTTTTCTGACGTCTGTGTACATTCTCGGTATCGCCTACCTAGAGAAGTGGAACCTAGATAGCATTTGGTACCGTGGACGCACTACCTCAAGAAATTCTCTAAGTCCCTGTGAACTAACGGCGGATACCGGACACAGGTCTAACACCAACATAGTTGTCAAGGCCTCAGTTATCCGCTTTGCAACAGGATGACTGCTGTGATATTTCATCTTCCTCGCAAAGGACTGTTGGACAGTCAATTGCTTACTGGAAGTAGTACAAGTGGTCTTCCGACTACCCCTCTGGGATGACGATCGACTCCCAGCAGCAACAACAGCAGCGCCAGCAGCAGTAGGCGTTACACTCAAGGATCCATCGGAGGAATCCCAGTCAGGAGAGGACTCGTCAGACTTGCCAGTGACATGGCCTGCAGGACTATTGGCGTTCCTGTCTAAGGAGAAAATTGACACTGAGGGAGTTGGTGGTGTGGTTTGCAGGAGCTTGGGTTCAAGAGGAAGGGATTTAGTGGTCAGTGGACTGCTTCCGCTGTCACCCAAAGTTTTTGAACTTGTCAATGACTTCTGATGAATGCGCTCCAGGTGACATATAAGGGAGGATGTTCCTAGGTGGTTAACGTCCTTACCCCTACTTATTACAGCTTGACAAAGGCAACACACGGCTTGACACCTGTTGTCCGCATTTCTGTTAAAATAATTCCACACCGAAGAGGTGATTTTTTTTGTATTTTGATCAGGCATGTCAATGGCCATATTCATCCCACGGACAACAGGTGTCTCCCTGGGTGCCTGACTTAAACAAACCACCTCACCATCAGAATCCTCCTTGTCAATTTCCTCCTCAGCGCCAGCAACACCCATATCCTCATCCTGGTGTACTTCAACAGTGACATCTTCAATTTGACTATCAGGAACTGGACTGTGGGTGCTCCTTCCAGCACTTGCAGGGGGTGTGCAAATGGTGGAAGGAGCCACCTCTTCCCGTTCAGTGTTGGGAAGGTCAGGCATCGCAACCGACACAATTGGACTCTCCTTGGGGATTTGTGATTTAGAAGAACGCACAGTTCTTTGCTGTGCTCTTGCCAGCTTAACTCTTTTCATTTTTCTAGCGGGAGGATGAGTGCTTCCATCCTCATGTGAAGCTGAACCACTAGCCATGAACATAGGCCAGGGCCTCAGCCGTTCCTTGCCACTCCGTGTCGTAAATGGCATATTGGCAAGTTTATGCTTCTCCTCAGACACTTTTTATTTAGATTTTTGGGTCATTTTACTGAACTTTTGTTTTTTGGATTTTACATGCTCTCTACTATGACATTGGGCATCGGCCTTGGCAGACGACGTTGATGGCATTGAATCGTCTTAGCCATGACTAGTGGCAGCAGCTTCAGCACTAGGTGGAAGTGGATCTTGATCTTTCCCTATTTTACCCTCCAAATTTTTGTTCTCCATTTTTTAATGTGTGGAATTATATGCCAGTAATATATCAATAGCAAAGGCCTACTGTACTACTATATATATACTGGTGGTCCCCAAAATGCTGCACTATACTACTATACTGCTCACAAACAATGCAGCACAGATATGGATACTTGAAGTGACACGGAGCTGCAAGATACAGCAATGGCCTACTGTACTGTACTACTATATATATACTGGTGGTCCCCAAAATGCTGCACTGTACTACTATACTGCTCACAAACAATGCAGCACAGATATGGATACTTGAAGTGACACGGAGCTGCAAGATACAGCAATGGCCTACTGTACTGTACTACTATATATATCTGGTGGTCACCAAAATGCTGCACTGTACTACTGTATAGTATACTGGTCACACAACAATGCATCAGATATTGAGCACTGATCATCCTGATACTGTCTAGAATGGAGTCTGACACGGAGCTGCAACATACAGCAATGGCCTACTGTACTGTACTACTGTAATACTGGTGGTCACCACAATGCAGCACACTGAGCACAGATATTTGCAGCACACAGAGCACAGATATTGAGCTTTTCAGGCAGAGAACGTAGCCACGTACTCTCCACTCAATCTCCAATGCACGATTGAAAATGGCGGCGACGCGCGGCTCTTTATATGGAATGCGAATATCGCGAGAATCCGACAGCGGGATGATGACTTTCGGCCTCGTTTGGGTTAACCGAGCAAGGCGGGAAGATCCGAGGCTGCCTCGGACCCGTGAAAAACACGTGAAGTTCGGGGGGGTTCAGATCTCGACGAACCAAATCCGCTCATCTCTAATTTAAATATATATATAAGTGGTCAGGAATAGGTTAAACATCCCATAATAAATACATAAATAAATAAATAAATAAATACATATACAAACTATAGAACCAGTAGGAGACAGAATTGTTCTTTCTAAGCACACATTCTCCCACCTCATGGTAAGGCTCCAGTCTCTTCTTCCTGGTAGCTACTCTCTGGTCTAGTGCACTGATTGAGGACTCAGATCCACACACACAGCGTACTCAGTAGAAGAAGCTGCTACCACTGGGCATGTGCAACAGCTCTGCTCTGTCCCTTACACTGCATGATGTGGCAGCAGCTCTAGTAAACATATTATATACCATTGCTCTTATTGTCATAATTTGAGCCACCTGCCAAGAGGAGGGGGTTTCTGGGCAACTGGAAATCTCCCAGTTTCCAGAGCTTTCGCCTCTTGTTCCTGGTTCCAGCTTAAAATCACAGGTCCGTCTCCTGAGTCCCTACCCATTAGGCTTATACGCTCCTGGGGCTAGCACGGCACTATGTTAGTCCAACAGCCAGCGCTGATCCGCCACAAGTCGCCTCCGTCACTGACCGGTCTGCGAGTGTCGACACAGACGCAGATCACTGTATACTGGTTCCTGCGTCTCCTCTGAAGTCGTCAGTTTGGACCCCCAGTTCCAGCTTGATCCTTCATACTTCATTATCTTATGTTTCATTGTCATACACTTCATGCTAAGGAACTTTATTCAACCAGCCCGCTTCCTTCCAGGAGAGTTTGTTTCTCAAACGGAATCCAGTCGGGAATATCCGTTCCAGCTAGTACTTCCATGACAGTTTGCACTGACCCAATGGACCCAGCTGGAGCTAAGGTCCTGGTTATGGACCTCCTGCAAACTATTGCCTCTCGTTTGGAGGGATTAGAAGCCACTCAGCGACAACTAACGTAGTGCCTGCAAGAGATGTCTTTACGTCAAGACTCGCTTCAGTCCTCAGTGGATATAGTTCATGTAATATATAATGGCAAACTGCTCTAATCAACCTGGTAACACTCCTCAGGTGCTGCAGGAGGAGGTTACTTCT
This sequence comes from Pseudophryne corroboree, assembly GCF_028390025.1. Lineage (NCBI taxonomy): Eukaryota > Metazoa > Chordata > Amphibia > Anura > Myobatrachidae > Pseudophryne > Pseudophryne corroboree. The sequence continues at coordinate 772,902,090 of NC_086448.1, forward strand.
GGACAAGAAAAACAAAGGATTTTTCCCACGCACTCTGCGGGCTGTTAGTAACAAGAACTGTATGTTATATAATAATAGGACATTTTAGAGCTTTACTAGAGTTTACTAACACCCTTATTTTTGTATCACTTTCTAACATATAGCTCCTGCTTCTCTCTTATTAACACATATTAACACTATAGTATCTCAATGATGTGCTGCCCTGGGGTGATTGGGCCTGAGCCGACTTTGTGGGGTCCGCGCCCTGGACTTATACTTAGTATTAGGGACCTCCAGTAATAGAGCCGCCGTGAAGTGGCCTGGAGGCTTATCAAATTTTTTGCAAAAGATATGTAACTAAGAGCGCTAAAGTTTCTATTATCATATAGTGTATATTTCTTGTTACTAACAGCCCGCAGAGTGCGTGGGAAAAATCCTTCTGGTTTTCTTGTCTAGAGTAAACCCCTCCCGCAGCACCTGAGGAATGTTACCAGCTTGATTAGAGCAGTTTGCCATTATATATAGCAGTTTAGAGAGGCATAGATGGAGCCAGCATTAGGAGGGCATGCTGGGTCCTGTAGTGCCATTTGGAGGATATAGGCAAGGCCGTTTCTAGCCATTTGACTCTCAGTGTGAGATTTAAAAATGCGCCCCCCCCCCCATTCACATTAAAAAAATGCGCCCACCCATAGATATAAAGAGTAAAAGCATGTGCGCGCCTCCCGGCAAGGGTGTGTGGCCTCGTTAAAATAAGCGTGGCTTTGTTAAAATGGGCGTGGTCTCATCTGATCTCATCATCACGGCCACCACAGGATAAAAAAAAAAAGTCCTCATTTTACACATTACAGCAGGCACGCGACCCCATTTTACACAGCACGGCAGGCAAGTGTCCCCATTTTACACAGCACGGTAGGCAAGTGTCCCCATTTTACACATTGCGGCAGGAAAGTGTCCCCATTTTACACATTGCGGCAGGCACGTGCCCCCATTTTACACAGTACGGCAGGAAAGTGTCCCCATTTTACACATTGCGGCAGGAAAGTGTCCCCATTTTACACATTGCGGCAGGCACGTGCCCCCATTTTGGCAGAGAAAAATTTATCAAGAAGATAAAGGATCGGGCGCTAAAATGAGCTGTTTAACTAAGCTGCTGCTAAATATTCGGGTCACACCCAAATTGAATTACCAACCAAAACAAAACAATATAGCAGCGCTAATACAAGAATTAAAAAATAGAAGGATTGAGTACCAATTGGTATAATTTAATAAACCATAAAACACGCTCCTCTAACATAAGCATATATACACATAAAATCAAATAGTGCTAAAAAGGGGGGGTCACATTATGTGTGCCTTCTCTGTGTGATCCGTTCCTGTTTAGTATAGACCGGGTGTTCAGCCTCTCACTAAGCCCTTTCTGGCAAATTTGAAGCCTACAGTATAACCACCTTTACTTTTCAATAATCTGTTCAGAAGAGGTGTTTGTAGAACGGTGTTTTATTATTCAGTAAAGGGATCACAGATATGATGCGTTGATTTGATGTACAATACGATATGATGATGTGTGATAATGAGGTAAAACTGTTAATGAAACAAGAATATGCAATTATGATATGCATGTGAAAAGCAAAATGGATATACACAAGTACATATAACATGGGCTGTGCAAACATGTGATTACATGTGCAAGTATAAACTACAGTGCAGCTAACATTACTCACTGGCTAAACAGGTTGAGATGAGACATTTAATATACAAACTCACCATCGAATGCTATATGAGAGTTGGACCCATGTAAAGCATGACTGTCTGGGACCATGAGGGAAGTAGAAAGGCTGATCCCAGCTTCTTCATCCCAGAATGCATTGCAAGACTGGCTACAAGAGGCTATGAGGGTCAAATTAATTGATGGGACTGACCACTAGATGGAGCAATAATACAACTTTCTGTAGTAAAGGTAATCAGATCTACACAAAGCAAATGCTGAAGGCATGACACTCCCCGTCTGGTATCACTGGTACCATATTTTAAACTCTAAACAGATAACAATAAGAATAGTTCAGTCACTGGTCTGAGGAACAACTTAGTCTCTCCTCGCTTACAGATCTTGACCTCAACCTTACGAACTTTCCCATCCTTGCTTGGGAACGTCTTGGTGACAAGACTTAAAGGCCATTCGTTGCGTTGTGACTGGCAATCTCTGACGAGCACAATGTCACCTGGTTTTAAGTTGGGTTTGGCAACTTGCCACTTGCTCCTTGACTGCAGGGTAGAAAGGTATTGTCTTTTCCATCTGTCCCAAAAGGTGTTTGCAAGGCTTTGAACTTGTCTCCATTGACGTTTGAACAGGTCTTTGGTATTGAATTCTCCAGGAGGAGCATAGGTAATCCCGGTCTTCTGTGTAAGAAGAGTGGCCGGAGTAAGTAGAAGTGGGTCTTCTGGGTCATTAGACACTGGAGTCAATGGTCTTCCGTTGACGATAGCTGAGACTTCAGCCATGAAGGTTGTTAAGCTCTCGTGAGTAAGTCTTGCAGTTCCCACTTGCAAGAATATGGAATCAAGGATTCTGCGTATCATGCCGATCATCCTTTCCCAGGCACCTCCCATATGAGAAGAATGAGGCGGGTTGAAGGTCCATGTACAACCTTGCTCACTGAGATATCTCTCTATGCTTTTAGTGTCAATGTTCGAATTAATTTGTAATTCTTTGGCTGCTCCAATGAAGTTGGTACCTCTGTCGGACCGGATGTGTTTTACTGGGCCACGGATAGCAATGAAGCGTCTAAAGGCATTGATGAAGCTTGAAGTGTCCATTGATTCTATAACTTCGATGTGAACAGCTCTGATGCTCATACAAGTAAATACAACCGCCCAGCGCTTGCTGTTCGCATTCACACCTCTAGTATGTCGTGTGATGACAGTCCATGGACCAAATACATCAAGACCAACATTGGAGAAAGGAGGGTCTGTACTAAGTCTGTCTGTTGGAAGATTAGCCATCTTCTGAGTTTGGGAAGTACCACGAAGTCTACGGCAAATGATACATTTGAAGATTGTGCTGCTTACACACCTTTTCGCTCCAATAATCCAGAACCCAGCTGATCGTAGAGCTCCTTCGGTAAACAATCGTCCTTGGTGTTTGACTTCGTTGTGATAGTGTTGCACAATTAAAGAAGCTATGTGGTGACTCCCAGGAATGATTAAAGGATTTTTCTCATTTGTCTCCAAGTTTACTTCTTGAAGACGGCCTCCTACTCTCAATAAATGATTTTCATCAAGAAAAGGGTCTAGCTTTTTTAAGGTGCTGTCTTTGGGAATAGGATTTCCACTGTTAATGCAGTCGATCTCTCCGGAAAAGATTTGGTGCTGCACAACACAGGTGATAAGGCTCTTGGATCGTTGTGTTTCTTCTGGTGCGTAAACATTTTGACAGTGATGCCAACCTTTACATCCATTCACACTTACAGATGCGTTGCGTTTAAATGAATGGACTATGTGAGTTAAGCAGGTAATGGCTCTGACAAGTGATTTCCAAGTTGAAAATCTTTGGAATCTGTGAGGCTGAAGTTGACAATCTGAAGTTACGGTATGGATTGTAGTTATTTGTGGACGAATTTCAACATCTGAGTCTGCGTCTACTAGCTTGAATATGCTACTTTCAGGATTGTTCGAATCTGCCTTGTACAGGAATTCAGGTCCTCTGAGCCATGTAGTGTCTTTGAGGATACTGGCTGGGACAGCTCTTGTAGCGTGATCTGCTGGATTGTGAGCAGTAGATACATAGTGCCACTGTTTTGGATTGGTGGATCTTCTGATTCTTAGCACACGATTGCTGACATAAACATGGAACCGTCTGGTCTCGTTGCATATGTAGCCTAATACTACCTTACTGTCTGTGTAGAAATCTGCTTCAGAGAGTCCAATTGGTAACTCAGATGAAATGAGCTCAGCTAATTCTACAGCTAGTACTGCAGCACAAAGTTCAAGTCTGGGCACTGTGTGTTCTGGACGTGGAGCTAACTTTGCTTTGCCCATGACAAATCCAATATGACATTGTCCCTTGATGTCCATGGTCTTAAGATATGCAACTGCAGCAATTGCTTGGGTTGAGGCATCAGAGAATACACATAGTCTCTGGTTTTGTACTGCTGTAGAAGGCACGGGGGCATATGGACGTGTAATGCGGAGGTTGGTTAAGGTAGATAGAGAATCTTTCCACTCTTGCCACAAGTTTCTTTTCTGGGGAGGCAGTGGGGCATCCCAGTCAATTGACTCACAGGTTAGGTCTCTGAGCAAAGCTTTACCTTGGATAGTGACAGGAGCTGCAAATCCTAAGGGGTCGTACAAGCTGTTTAGAGTAGAAAGAACACCTCTGCGAGTGAAGGGTCTTTCTTCGCTGTTTACTTGGAAGGTAAAGGTGTCAGATTTTAAGTCCCACAAGAGTCCAAGGCTACGTTGAGCTGGTGGGGAATCGGTTCCTAAATCCAAGTCTCTTAAATCGCTGGTATGATCTTGGGAAGGGAAGGCTTCCATCACTACTTTGCTGTTGGAAGCTATTTTGTGAAGCCTCAGGTTTGAACAAGCAAGCATTTCCTGAGCTCTTTTGAGGAGGCTGATTGCTGTCTCGGCTGTTGGCATAGATTTTAGGCAGTCATCTACGTAGAAGTCTTTATCTACAAGTTGTCTAACATCAGAACCATACTCTAGCTCACCCTCTTGAGCTGAACGTCTGAGTCCATAGATGGCAACTGCAGGTGAAGGGCTGTTACCAAAGATGTGTACCTTCATGCGATACTCCGTGATGTCTTTTGAGGGGTCATTGTCTCTGAACCAGAAGAATCTTAGGAAATTCCTGTCTTTTTCTCTCACAAGAAAGCAATGAAACATTTGTTGAATGTCAGCTGTGAAGGCAATAGAGTCTTTTCGGAAACGGATGAGTACCCCTAGGAGTTTGTTGTTGAGGTCTGGTCCTGTCAGGAGTACGTCATTTAAAGAAACACCTTCAAACTGGGCACTGGAATCGAACACCACTCTTATCTGACCTGGTTTCTTCGGGTGATATACTCCGAACATTGGCAGGTACCAGCATTCTTCTGTGTCTTTAAGAATGGGAGCTATCTCGGCGTGACCATTCTCAAATATTTTAGCCATAAAGGAGAAGAAATGATCTTTCATCTCTGGTTTCCTGTGAAAGTTGTGTTTAAGTGAAGAGAAGCGTTTGAGTACTTGTTCTCTGTCATTAGGAAGGCGTTGTCTGGGTGTTCTAAAGGGTAGAGGAGCAACCCAGCTGTTGGCATCATCCTTGACTAGTCCTTTCTCCATTATTTCCAAGAATAGTTTGTCCTCTATGGACATTGCCACCTGGTCATCCTTCTTTGTTCTCTGGAAGACTGCGTGTCCCAGATGATCTTGATAGTTGTCACAGATATGGTTGTCACTAGTTGAGTCTATGAAGGTACAGTGTGGTAATTCCTTTATGAGGAAATGGTTATGACATGGCTGGAATAGAGAAGGGCGTCCATTTTCTAAAGTACAGGTAAGCATGCTGTTGACAGAATCTGGTTTATGCACATCTCCAAGACATACTTCTCCTATTATTACCCATCCCAGATCCAGTCTTTGAGCGTAAGGTGCGTTATGTGGACCATTAATCTGACTTCTGGCTTTGTGGACTTGTAGGATATCCCTCCCAATGAGTAGATTTATTTGGGCATGTGGATCCAGTTCTGGTATCAGATGTGCTATGCGTTTCAAATGTGTATGGTGTTTAGCTACATCTGGTGTAGGAATCTCACTCCTATTGTCTGGAATCTCGTCACACTCTGTGATAGTTGGTAAAGAGAGACATGTCTTCCCATCCAAGGACTCAATTTGATAGCCAGTTGCTCTCCTTCCTGTTGTCTCAAAACTCCCTGCGCAGGATCTTAAGGAGTAAGGAGTGCTGGGTCCTTTAACATTAAAGGTCTCAAAGAAGATTGATCTGGCTAGATACCTGTTACTTTGGTCATCTAGGATTGCATAAAGTTTAACGGCTTTGTCTGGATGGCCTCTGGGGTAAACTTTGACTAAACATATTTTGGAGCAGGATCTACCGCTAATGGCATCTTTGCAGACTTCGGTACATTGTGAAGTTATTTCTGGTGTGACTGCAACAGTGTCTTTTTGTTCTACACTGTGCTCCCCGCCATGCTCTGTATCGGTATAACTGTGTTGCAAAGCCCATGGGGGAGGACCAGGGTGTAGAGCGGTATTGTGGTCTGTGCTGTGGCATTCTGTGCAGTTAGCACTAACCTTGCAGTCCTTGGCGAGGTGTGATGTGGAGGAACAGCACTTGTAGCAGATCCTATTCTCCTTTAAGAAGGCTTTGCGGTTCTCCAGGGACTTTTCTCTGAAGGTTCTGCATTTCAGGAGAGGATGCGGTTTGTGATGCAGAGGACATTGCTTGGCTGGATCTTTGTCTGTGGTCTCTTGGCGATTAAAGCTGGTAGACCTGCGGAAAGAATCTGAATAATGCACATTAGTCTTGTGAACTGCAACTGATGTTTTGCGGGGGTTAGGTACCATAGGTGCAGTATTTGTCAAGGTAAAGGCAAAACTAGGATCATTCCTGGTCATAGCTTGCTGGTGTACAAAGTCCACGAAAACTGAGAATGGTGGAAATTGCACTTTGTTCTGCCGCTTATATTTGGAGCCATGGTTGATCCATTGTTCCTGCAGATTATACGGTAGTTTCTGCACTATAGGGTTAACGCCTCTGGCTGTGTCAAGGAAGGCAAGTCCTGGTAAATCTCCCTCACATTTAGCTACTTGAAGTTCTTTTAGTAAGTCACTTAGTTCTCTGAGTCTCTGATAGCCTTTGTTGGGTAACCTGGGGAAATCGTCTATTCTTTTGAACAGAGCACTCTCTATTATCTCTGGTGAGCCATAGCACTCATTAAGTCTATCCCAGATCATCCTAAGTCCATTCTCAGGGTGGTTAATGTTAATCACTCTTATCCTTCTAGCATGCTCTGCAGATTCATTCCCAAGCCATTTAATTAAGAGGTCTATCTCTTCACTATGTGAAAGGTCTATTCCTCTGATAGCATTTTGAAAAGAGGACTGCCAGGCTCTGAAGTTCTCAGGGCGATCATTGAACTTTGAAATACTAATCGTGACTAATTCACGGCGGGTGAGAAATTTAGCAAAGTCTAATGTGTCCTGATTGGCTCTTGGAGATGTCGGTACATTAACACGGTAGGTATATGGTGTGTAGTCATACCTGTTAGTGTTGTCTGGTTCCCGACGGTTGGTATCACACCGCTTCTGTGTGAAGTAGGCTGTGTCTTTCTTGGAGTTTGCAGATTCAGACATCTGAGGCGGGGAAGAGTTGTCCCTCATAGGTTCACAGTGTCTAGGATTCTCTTGCTTGCAAATGTGTGGTCTGTTGTCCACTGGTGGTGGCGCTGTAGAGTGTACTTGATTTGTTTGCATGAAGTCTGAATGCGTACCTTGTAAAGATGGAGGGTTGCTACTCCTTTTTGAGACTTGACGTACGTATTCTGATGTGCGTTGCAGTGAATCCTGAGATCCATTCTCTGTGTCAAGTACATTGGTTCTTCTTATATCAGGGAGTTCTGCAGTCTCCAAGATTTCTGCTTCAGCTATGGCAGCCGCTGCCTCCTTCTCTGCAGCGAGCTTCTCGCCGATTGCTTCTAAGCGTTTGCTCTCGATTTTTAATTGCATCTCCTGCTCGGCAAAGTTAGCCCTTACTTTTGCGGCTTCCGCTTTTGCACGTGCCATGATGGCTGCATTACTGACAGACAAGGATTTGGAGGAACCAGAGACTTGGGACCTTGTTTTGTATGAGGATATCGTTTTCTGTGACATGGTGATCTGGTAGAGATGTTTGATTGTGTAGAGACTGCTGTAATGCTGTCTGCAAGTAACTGTTCAGACTGTGTCGCAGATCTCTGAGGAGTCAGTATCTTTGAACTGTTATGAAGCTGCTTGACTGTGAAGAGACTGTTGTGTTGCCTTATAAGCGTGGCTGCACTGACTTGTACAGGTTTCTGTGTAGTCAAATGGCGGTACTCCTATTGCTGAGCTGCCATAGTTGGTAGACTGTATAGAAACTGTGTGGCTGTCATATGCAGATAGCTGTGGCTGGCAGTGTAACGGCTCTGTAAGTCAGTATATGTCCCCACTGCTGACAGGCAATGATTTACTGACGGAGTCAGTGTAAGAGAGTCCATCTGCTTGTAGCATTCGATGTTTTACTGTTCAGCCTCTCACTAAGCCCTTTCTGGCAAATTTGAAGCCTACAGTATAACCACCTTTACTTTTCAATAATCTGTTCAGAAGAGGTGTTTGTAGAACGGTGTTTTATTATTCAGTAAAGGGATCACAGATATGATGCGTTGATTTGATGTACAATACGATATGATGATGTGTGATAATGAGGTAAAACTGTTAATGAAACAAGAATATGCAATTATGATATGCATGTGAAAAGCAAAATGGATATACACAAGTACATATAACATGGGCTGTGCAAACATGTGATTACATGTGCAAGTATAAACTACAGTGCAGCTAACATTACTCACTGGCTAAACAGGTTGAGATGAGACATTTAATATACAAACTCACCATCGAATGCTATATGAGAGTTGGACCCATGTAAAGCATGACTGTCTGGGACCATGAGGGAAGTAGAAAGGCTGATCCCAGCTTCTTCATCCCAGAATGCATTGCAAGACTGGCTACAAGAGGCTATGAGGGTCAAATTAATTGATGGGACTGACCACTAGATGGAGCAATAATACAACTTTCTGTAGTAAAGGTAATCAGATCTACACAAAGCAAATGCTGAAGGCATGACACCGGGTGATCAGCAGGTGTAAAATTTGTCATGGACCGACAGCACAGTCCTACAGAGTTATTTACCACTTTTAGCCGCTGGAGGTGACAGTCCCTTAAAGTTGTCTCTTTGCAAAAGTCCGTGATTGTGGGTCCTCACTGCATCGCGGTATCCTCTGCAGATAAAGGGGATCAGTGGTAACTCTGTTCTTAATAATCACCACAGTGGTTTTTGCTGACAGCAAGATCCGGTCCTGGTTCGGAGCACACTCGGGCAGTAGTAGTTCAGAAGAATAGTGACCCCAAAAGCCTCCTCCCTGACGCGTTTCGCTGCAGGTCCTGCAGCTTTATCAAAGGTGGTTTGTGTATGAAATGTCTAGGTATTTATACCCTTCATAATGACCAAATGGTTAGCAGCTGTCAACTCAATCCTTCTATTTAATTTAAATCAATAAAAAAAACAATAAAATGTACTTCATAGGTGTATTCCTAGGACAGACTCATTTCATAAATAAAATTAATATATAGAATATCTCCTTATAAAGAAATTTCTAATTTTAAAGATTAGCCTCGAAGTAAAACACACTTCAATTACTTCCGGGTTAAAGATGAAGTGTATCTCCATAACAATAGCACCAATCCCTATAATAGAGTTTCTCATACATCTGGCCGATCTGCAATGAACAATCTATAGCTCAATTACAGTATGTCATTAGTTCAAAACAAACAATGTCTACAATATAAACCTCGTTTTTAACTTTAGTTTATAAAGATCCCAGTAAGCTCTTCCGGGTCCTAACTCTCACCTCACTTCCGCTCAGTGAACCGCACAACGCGGCCGCCGAGGGGGGTGATGGGAGTTTTCTAATACACCATTGCCGTCCTGTTGCCGGAAATTACGGGTGCTTCCCCTTACTGCACCTCCGCCAAGTGAACCGCAAACCCGCGGCCACCAGGGGGAGGGCAGGGGGTGAGAGAGAGGGGGGGCGCCCATTGTTGTTTACATCTATGCGATCACATGACCAGAAAAAACCTCCTGGTATATGACGCAAAGACGCTGACGGACGGGAGAATGTTTATATTTGTTGTCCTGGAAACCAATCGTCAGTTATAGAGCTTACAATAATGAGGTTATCTCCCCTCTTCTGACTTTCCTGGCAAGTTAACCATTCAGTCACTATAAATTCTCTCAGTGGTGGAGTTTAATTAGAATTATAAAGACAATCACCTATATAAAGTGTGAAAAAACAGAAAAATCTTGAATATTGAAACCAAACTACTGGACTTGCAGAGGTAGGTTTTAAAACCCCTTAGACAGAATAAACACTTATTAGAGGATATTGTAGAGGGAATAGAATAACGAAGGGGGAAACAGAAGAAAGATATTTTGGCGTTTTCATGGGGCACATCTGATTAGAGACAATCTCATAACAGTAGCTTTACTAAAACCTAATTTGCAATGCCTTGATGTTCCCTATGGTCTACAACCACAATTACCATAATTATACATAATTTATAGTGGTCTTCAGCCCAAAATCAGAGAAGAAATAAAGATTGAATCCAAGGTGTATAGATATACATAAGTAGAAGGAAGTTCTATAATGGAAACACCATTCTATCCTTATTATATCTGCTGGGGCCCAATATATAATCCCAATCAGTCCCAAATTAGATTACAGCATTTAATTCAACCGACTCATTGAGACCATCTGGGAAAATAGTATTCATCCGGTATATCCAGAATACTTCCTGTCTGCACAGTTTTTTGTATCTGTCGCCACCCCGTGAAGTATGTGGTATGGATTCCAACCCTAGTAATCTTAAACATTTTGGGTCTCCATTATGTATGACATCATAGTGTTTAGAAACACTATGTGTCTGTACCTTTTCTAAGATATTTCTCCTATGCTCTAGGAATCTCACTTTGAGGGGCCTGGTTGTTCGGCCTACATATCTCTTGCCACAACCACAAGTCAGCAAGTAGATTACGTAGGGTGTATCACAGTTAATAAAGCTATCTATTTCAAACGAGTTTCCATCATTCTTATCTACTGTAATTTTCTTTGTACGGTTTTGTATGTGGTTACAAGTTATGCATTTACTTTTCCCACATTTGTGGCAACCCTTTAATCTTTGTTGATGGTTTCTAAGCCAATCCCCATTTTTCTGCCCAAATTCAGTAACTTCACTAACCTTCTTCAGATAGCTGGGTGCTAGCAAATTTTTGAGAGACTTGTTCTTACGGAAAATAAATCTGGGTTCAGGAGTTAATAAAGTACGGAGTTGTGGATCATGTCTTAGAATACCATAATTCTTAGAGACAATCTTCTTGATTTCCAAATGGGATTTATTAAATGTGGAGATAAATAATAACTCCTCCATTTTACACATTGCGGCAAGAAAGTGTCCCCATTTCACACATTGCGGCAGGCAAGAGTCCCCATTTTACGCATTCCGGCAGGCAGGTGCCCCCATTTTACACATTACGGCAGACTGCGTCCCCATTTTACATATTCCGGCAGGCAAGTGTCCCCATTTTACACATTCCGGCAGGCAAGTGTCCCCATTTTACACATTCCGGCAGGCAAGTGTCTCCATTTTACACATTCCGGCAGGCAAGTGTCCCCATTTTACACATTCTGGCAGACAGGTGTCCCTATTTTACACATTAAGGCAGACAAGAGTCCCCATTTTACACATTCCGGCAGGCAGGTGCCCCCATTTTACACATTCCGGCAGACAGGTGTCCCTATTTTACACATTAAGGCAGGCAAGAGTCCCCATTTTACACATTCCGGCAGACTGCGTCCCCATTTTACACAGTACGGCAGGCAAGAGTCCCCATTTTACACATTGCAGCAGGCACGTGCCCCCATTTTACACATTACGGCAGACTGCGTCCCCATTTTACATATTCCAGCAGGCAAGTGTCCCCATTTTACACATTCCGGCAGACAAGTGTCCCTATTTTACACATTAAGGCAGGCACGTGCCCCTATTTTACACATTCCGGCAGACTGCGTCCCCATTTTACACATCTGGCAGGCAAGTGTCCCCATTTTACACATTCCGGCAGGCAAGTGTCCCCATTTTACACATTCCGGCAGGCAAGTGTCCCCATTTTGCACATTCTGGCAGGAAAGTGTCCCCATTTTACACATTCCGGCAGACAGGTGTCCCTATTTTACACATTCCGGCAGGCAAGTGTCCCCATTTTACACATTCCAGCAGGCAAGTGCCCCCATTGTACACATTCCGGCAGACTGCGTCCCCATTTTACACATTCCGGCAGACAGGTGTCCCTATTTTACACATTAAGGCAGGCAAGAGTCCCCATTTTACACATTCCGGCAGGCAGGTGCCCCCATTTTACACATTCCGGCAGACAGGTGTCCCTATTTTACACATTAAGGCAGGCAAGAGTCCCCATTTTACACATTCCGGCAGACTGCGTCCCCATTTTACACAGTACGGCAGGCAAGAGTCCCCATTTTACACATTGCAGCAGGCACGTGCCCCCATTTTACACAGTAAGGCAGGCACGTGCCCCCATTTTACACATTACGGCAGACTGCGTCCCCATTTTACATATTCCAGCAGGCAAGTGTCCCCATTTTACACATTCCGGCAGGCAAGTGTCCCCATTTTACACATTCCGGCAGGCAAGTGTCCCTATTTTACACATTAAGGCAGGCAGGTGCCCCCATTTTACACATTACGGCAGACTGCGTCCCCATTTTACATATTCCGGCAGGCAAGTGTCCCCATTTTACACATTCCGGCAGGGAAGTGTCCCCATTTTACACATTCCGGCAAGCAAGTGTCTCCATTTTACACATTCCGGCAGGCAAGTGTCCCCATTTTACACATTCTGGCAGACAGGTGTCCCTATTTTACACATTAAGGCAGACAAGAGTCCCCATTTTACACATTCCGGCAGGCAGGTGCCCCCATTTTACACATTCTGGCAGACAGGTGTCCCTATTTTACACATTAAGGCAGGCAAGAGTCCCCATTTTACACATTCCGGCAGACTGCGTCCCCATTTTACACAGTACGGCAGGCAAGAGTCCCCATTTTACACATTGCAGCAGGCACGTGCCCCCATTTTACACAGTAAGGCAGGCACGTGCCCCCATTTTACACATTACGGCAGACTGCGTCCCCATTTTACACATTCCAGCAGGCAAGTGTCCCCATTTTACACATTCCGGCAGGCAAGTGTCCCCATTTTACACATTCCGGCAGACAAGTGTCCCTATTTTACACATTAAGGCAGGCACGTGCCCCTATTTTACACATTCCGGCAGACTGCGTCCCCATTTTACACATCTGGCAGGCAAGTGTCCCCATTTTACACATTCCGGCAGGCAAGTGTCCCCATTTTACACATTCCGGCAGGCAAGTGTCCCCATTTTACACATTCTGGCAGGAAAGTGTCCCCATTTTACACATTCCGGCAGACAGGTGTCCCTATTTTACACATTCCGGCAGGCAAGTGTCCCCATTTTACACATTCCAGCAGGCAAGTGCCCCCATTGTACACATTCCGGCAGACTGCGTCCCCATTTTACACATTCCGGCAGACAGGTGTCCCTATTTTACACATTAAGGCAGGCAAGAGTCCCCATTTTACACATTCCGGCAGGCAGGTGCCCCCATTTTACACATTCCGGCAGACAGGTGTCCCTATTTTACACATTAAGGCAGGCAAGAGTCCCCATTTTACACATTCCGGCAGACTGCGTCCCCATTTTACACAGTACGGCAGGCAAGAGTCCCCATTTTACACATTGCAGCAGGCACGTGCCCCCATTTTACACAGTAAGGCAGGCACGTGCCCCCATTTTACACATTACGGCAGACTGCGTCCCCATTTTACATATTCCAGCAGGCAAGTGTCCCCATTTTACACATTCCGGCAGGCAAGTGTCCCCATTTTACACATTCCGGCAGGCAAGTGTCCCTATTTTACACATTAAGGCAGGCACGTGCCCCCATTTTACACATTCCGGCAGACTGCGTCCCCATTTTACACATCTGGCAGGCAAGTGTCCCCATTTTACACATTCCGGCAGGCAAGTGTCCCCATTTTACACATTCTGGCAGGAAAGTGTCCCCATTTTACACATTCCGGCAGACAGGTGTCCCTATTTTACACATTAAGGCAGGCAAGAGTCCCCATTTTACACATTCCGGCAGGCAGGTGCCCCCATTTTACACATTCCGGCAGGCAAGTGTCCCCATTTTACACATTCCGGCAGGAAAGTGTCCCCATTTTACACATTCCGGCAGACAGGTGTCCCTATTTTACACATTCCGGCAGGCAAGTGTCCCCATTTTACACATTCTAGCAGGCAAGTGTCCCCATTTTACACATTCCGGCAGGCAAGTGTCCCTATTTTACACATTAAGGCAGGCACGTGCCCCCATTGTACACATTCCGTCAGACTGCGTCCCCATTTTACACATTCCGGCAGACCGGTGTCCCTATTTTACACATTAAGGTAGGCAAGAGTCCCCATTTTACACATTCCGGCAGGCAGGTGCCCCCATTTTACACATTCCGGCAGACAGGTGTCCCTATTTTACACATTAAGGCAGGCAAGAGTCCCCATTTTACACATTCCGGCAGACTGCGTCCCCATTTTACACAGTACGGCAGGCAAGAGTCTCCATTTTACACATTGCAGCAGGCACGTGCCTGTTATGATTCTAATACTCAGGTCTGGGGTGATCTTATATGAAAGGAGCTGAATACCAGAACGTAATGCTGGGAAAGGGGAAAGGAATGGGAATAGCCCCTGGCGCCCTATCTCCGTTGTCTCGCCCGTGCTGTCAGTACACTCTTGCGAGACTATGGTTGCTTGGGCCCATGGCAGCCACGTTTGAAGGGCGGATTACGTCTGCCCAACTCCGATGCCCCCTCAGGTCTTAATGAGAGACAAAGAGTGAACCGAGACAGGGTGATAACAAGGGGCCCTCTAACTAAACAACAAGGCCAGGGGCTACTAACAAACCTAAAACTAAAGTATGCGCGGATTACCGCCAGGGAAAAGAACAACCAAAATACTCCACTTGTCCACTCTCCTACACGGCACCGCCGAGTTCCGGAGAGGACTGTGAAAGCGGATACCTCCGCAAATGCTCCAAAACCAGAACACAATATAAAGCGGCCTAGGCCGCAGCACGCGGCAGAGCCGCCACTCACGAAACCAAACGAGATCCTCTAAAGACTGTCACAGGTAAATGAGGACCAGGAGAACTCCTTGGGATGAGATGACAAACACCAAGACTCAGGAACTCAGAGGACTGGAATGACCGGACACAGCAGACCAGGAACAGACGTTCACCAACATGAGCAGCATGCAGGAAACTATCACCGGCGTCTGTGTGAGGCACTGAGAAGGTATTTAGCAGGGAATCCTCCAATCAGAGTCCAGAGCCTGATTACAATGAATGTCGTGCAGCTGCCTTGCTGCACGACCAGA
This sequence comes from Pseudophryne corroboree, assembly GCF_028390025.1. Classification (NCBI taxonomy): domain Eukaryota; kingdom Metazoa; phylum Chordata; class Amphibia; order Anura; family Myobatrachidae; genus Pseudophryne; species Pseudophryne corroboree. The sequence continues at coordinate 772,917,401 of NC_086448.1, forward strand.
AAACATGTGTGCACAGTTAAATAATCAACCCAGCAACGGGGAACGCGGTCCGTCTGTGGCGTCCCGATTGCTAGGGTCCCGGCGGCTCGGCGCGCCCGGCGTCCTAGCGTTGCTAGGGAGCCGGCGGCTCAGCGCGCACGGCGTCCTAGCGTTGCTAGGGACCCGGCGGCTCAACGCGCTCGGCGTCCCTAGTTGCTAGGCGCCGGGCCGGGAGGAAGTCCCGGACCGCGGCGCCTAACATTACCCCCCCTTGAGGAGGGGTCAACGAACCCCTAAAGCCAAGTTTCTGAGGAAATTCCTGAAAGAATAATCTCTTGAGTTTAGGGGCATGTAGATCCTTATCCAAGACCCAAGACCTTTCCTCCGGACCATAGCCTTTGCAGTGAACCAAAAAATAAAGCCGGCCCCGGGAAACTTTTGAATCTAACACCTTCTCTACCAAGAACTCCTGTTGTCCCTGCACATCCACTGGAGATCTACCCTGGGAGGTCCTCCGAGGAAATCTGCTGGAAGAAACATATTGTTTCAACAGGGAACAATGGAAAGTATTCCCAATTCTGAGAGATCTTGGCAAGCGTAGCCGAAAAGCAACTGGGTTGACCTTCTTAATGATAAGAAACGGTCCAATAAATTTGGGTCCCAGTCTAGCCGAGGGTTGTCGAAGCTTGATGTTGCGAGTTGACAACCATACCTTATCTCCCACCTTAAAAGTGCAAGGACGTCGGAACCTATCAGAAAATGTATTTTCTCGGAAGGCCGCTTTTCTGAGGGCAAGGTGCACTTTTCTCCAAATTGCTCTGAGATGGGAGGTTAAGGTCAACGAGGAAACTGGAGAATAATGGAAAAAAGAGTTGGCTCTAGGATGAAAACCAAAGGCTGAAAAGAATGGGGACTCCTTGGTGGAGGAATGACAAGAGATATTATAAGCAAATTCGGCCAAAGGAAGAAACTCGGACCAATCATTCTGGAGTTTAGCCGAATACAAGCGTAAGTACTATTTTAATGACTGGTTGACTCGTTCGGTTTGCCCGTTAGACTGTGGATGGTAACCCGATGTTAAAGACAGTTTCATCTTCAAAGAGGCACAAAAACGTTTCCAGAATCGTGCGATGAATTGTGGACCCCGATCAGAGACAACATCAGTGGGCAAACCATGGAGCCTGAACACATGGCGGAGGAACAAAACTGCCAACCCTTGAGCAGAGGGTAATCGGGGAAGAGCAATGAAATGAGCCATTTTACTAAAACGGTCCACTACCACCCAAATGACTCGCAATCCGGCTGAAAGGGGAAGGTCCACCACGAAATCCATGGAAATATGAGACCATGGCCTGAGAGGAACGGCTAAAGGCATAAGTTGCCCGATAGGCAACGAACGAGGAACCTTATGCTGTGCACAAACCTGACAGGAATGGACGAATTCCTTAACGTCTTTAGAAAGACTAGGCCACCACACTGAGCGAGAGACTAACTCCAAGGTCTTAGTGATACCCTGATCCCCCGAGACTTTGTTGTCATGAAACTCAGTTAAAACAGTGCCTCTCAAAAATTCAGGGACAAAAAGACGACCAGCAGGAGTAAGTCTAGGAGCTTGGTGTTGAAGCTGGTTTAACTGAGTAAATAAATCCTGTGTGAGGCCTGCCCGGATGACTGAAGATGGAACTATGGGGGTAGTAACAGGATTGCTATTGTGAACCGGAAGAAAGCAACGTGACAGGGCATCAGCTTTCGTATTCTTGGAACCAGGCCTGAAGGTGATTATAAACCTGAAACGAGTAAAAAACAATGCCCAACGTGCCTGCCGAGCATTAAGCCGTTTAGCTGATTCAATATATTGCAGGTTCTTATGGTCCGTAAAAACAGTAATAGTATGCCTAGCTCCCTTCAGCCAATGCCTTCATTCCTCGAAAGCCCATTTTACTGCCAGTAATTCCCGATTACCAACGTCATAGTTGGATTCAGCGGAGGAGAATTTCCTGGACATGAAGGCACAAGGATGTAACTCCTGAGACTCCGGATCTTCCTGAGAAAGGATAGCCCCCACTCCAACCTCTGAGGCATCAACCTCCACAATAAAGGGAAGTTCCGGATTAGGATGTCTGAGGACAGGAGCTGAGACAAAGGCCTGCTTCAAGGCCCGGAAGGCTAACTCAGCTTCAAGCGACCAATTGGAGGGATCTGCTCCTTTTTTAGTCAAAGCTACTATGGGAGCGACCAGGTCAGAAAAAGTATGAATGAACCGCCTATAGTAATTAGCAAACCCTAAAAAGCGCTGAATTGCTTTTAAATTAGTGGGTTGCGCCCAATTAAGGATGGCCTGGAGTTTTTTCGGTTCCATGAAAAATCCCTGGGGAGAAATAATGTACCCCAAGAAAGACACCTCTGTGATGTGAAAATCACACTTCTCAAGCTTGGCATATAAATGATTCTCTCGTAATTTTTGAAGAACCAGACGCACCTGGGTAACATGTTGTTCCATAGACTCAGAGTATATCAAAATGTCGTCAAGATAAACGACCACGAACTTCCCAAGGAAGTCACGGAGAACATCGTTAATGAGGTCTTGAAAAACCGCCGGAGCATTTGACAGGCCGAACGGCATCACCAGGTATTCATAGTGACCCGACTGAGTGCTGAGAGCCGTCTTCCACTCATCCCCAGATTTTATTCGGATGAGGTTGTAAGCTCCCCTAAGATCAATTTTCGAAAAGATCACGGCGGAGCGTAACTGATCAAAAAGCACTGAAATTAATGGCAAAGGATAGGTGTTTTTCACAGAGATCTTATTCAGAGCCCTAAAATCAATACATGGTCTAAGTGACCCATCTTTTTTCTCAACAAAGAAAAATCCTGCACTCAACGGAGATTTTGAAGGCCTAATAAAACCTTTTTTAAGGCTTTCCTGAATGTAATTATTCATGGCCGTGGTTTCTGGCCCGGACAGGGCATATAATCTCCCCTTAGGCAAAGTGGCACCTGGTACTAACTCAATTGCACAATCGTAGGACCGATGGGGAGGCAGAATGTCCGCATTGCCTTTGGAGAACACATCGGCAAAATCCTGATATTCCACAGGAATAAGCTCTGGGACGATTGCTGCAACCCGGACTGGATAAGAAATACATTCCTTAACACAAAAAGGACCCCATTGGGAAATCTCCCCGGACTGCCAATCAATGGTGGGATTATGAAAGGCAAGCCAAGGGTGATCCAAAACTGCAGGAACTGCCGGACAATGTGTAAGGTAGAATTCTATATCTTCAGAATGTAAGGCTCCTACTGTAAGTAATACTGGAGGTGTGCGGTGAGTAATTATCCCATTGGAAAGCGGACCCCCATCTAACCCGTGCATGGTGATACTTTATCCAACGGTATCTGTGGAATGCCTAAGGCCTTAGCTCAAGTTAAATCCATAAAATTTCCTGCAGCTCCACTGTCGACAAAGGCCGACACCAATGAACTGAGGCTGCCAAAAGAAATCTTAACAGGGACTAAGAGAGAGTCATTTGAGGAGATAAGCTGCAGACCTAAGTGAACCCCCTCACAATTCACTTGGTCAGAGCGTTTCCCGACTTGTTCGGGCAGTTGCGAGCAATATGTCCCTTACCACCACAGTACAAACAAAGACCAGAACTTAATCTTCTGGTTCTTTCCTCTGGTCACAGCCGGGAGAGACTCATCTGCATGGGCTCCTCGACGTCCTCTGGAAAGGTATAAACACAAGGACTAGGCCTAACAGTTGTTCCTCTTTCAGCCCTCCGCTCTCGGAGACGACGATCTATTTTTATAGCAAGCTCCATGAGTTTATCGAGAGTCTCAGGAGCGGGGTACTGGAGGAGACTGTCTTTAATAAGTTCAGATAAACCGAGGTGAAACTGACTGCGCAGGGCCGGGTCATTCCAGCCACAGTCGTTTGACCAGCGGCGAAATTCGGTACAATACACCTCTGCTGGATTTTTACCTTGTTTGAGAGCACGCAGGTGACTCTCAGCTGACGCCTCTCTATCTGGGTCATCATACAACAGACCTAATGATTTAAAAAAGGCGTCTACAGATAACAAAGCAGGATCTTCAGCTTTTAACCCAAACGCCCAGGTCTGTGGATCCCCCTGGAGTAACGACATAATAATCCCAACCCGCTGAGATTCAGTACCAGAGGAACTAGGCCTTAAACGAAAATATAGCTTACAAGCTTCTTTAAAATTAAAAAAATCTTTTCGGTTACCCGAAAAACGGTCGGGTAAATGCATCTTTGGTTCTGGGACCACCCTCGGGGAGGCTCGCAAAAGATCTTCCTGCGATCTCACCCGAAGAGAAAGGTCCTGAACCATCTGAGTAAGTTCTTGAATTTGGTTAACTAAAAGCTGACCGGGATTTGGTCCTAACCCTGCCGGATTCATGAAGCCGGTTAACTCTTACCAAAACTGAATGGGAAAAAATTTAAACCCCCCTTTTTTTTTTAAAGTTTTTGGGCCGGTGATAATGTTATGATTCTAATACTCAGGTCTGGGGTGATCTTATATGAAAGGACCTGAATACCAGAACGTAATGCTGGGAAAGGGGAAAGGAATGGGAATAGCCCCTGGCGCCCTATCTCCGTTGTCTTGTACACTCTTGTGAGACTATGGTTGCTTGGGCCCATGGCAGCCGCGTTTGAAGGGCGGATTACGTCTGCCCAACTCCGATGCCCCCTCAGGTCTTAATGAGAGACAAAGAGTGAACCGAGACAGGGTGATAACAAGGGGCCCTCTAACTAAACAACAAGGCCAGGGGCTACTAACAAACCTAAAACTAAAGTATGCACGGATTACCGCCAGGGAAAAGAACAACCAAAATACTCCACTTGTCCACTCTCCTACACGGCACCGCCGAGTTCCGGAGAGGACTGTGGAAGCGGATACCTCCGCAAATGCTCCAAAACCAGAACACAATATAAAGCGGCCTAGGCCGCAGCACGCGGCAGAGCCGACACTCACGAAACCAAACGAGATCCTCTAAAGACTGTCACAGGTAAATGAGGACCAGGAGAACTCCTTGGTATGAGATGACAAACACCAAGACTCAGGAACTCAGAGGACTGGAATGACCGGACACAGCAGACCAGGAACAGACGTTCACCAACATGAGCAGCATGCAGGAAACTATCACCGGCGTCTGTGTGAGGCACTGAAAAGGTATTTAGCAGGGAATCCTCCAATCAGAGTCCAGAGCCTGATTACAATGAATGTCGTGCAGCTGCCTTGCTGCACGACCAGAAAACATGTGTGCACAGTTAAATAATCAACCCAGCAACGGGGAACGCGGTCCGTCCGTGGCGTCCCCGTTGCTAGGGAGCCGGCGGCTCAGTGCGCACGGCGTCCTAGCGTTGCTAGGGACCCGGCGGCTCAGCGCGCTCGGCGTCCCTAGTTGCTAGGCGCTGGGCCGGGAGGAAGTCCCGGACCGCGGCGCCTAACAGTGCCCCCAATTTACACAGTAAGGCAGGCACGTGCCCCTATTTTACACATTACGGCAGACTGCGTCCCCATTTTACATATTCCAGCAGGCAAGTGTCCCCATTTTACACATTCCGGCAGGCAAGTGTCCCCATTTTACACATTCCGGCAGGCAAGTGTCCCTATTTTACACATTAAGGCAGGCACGTGCCCCCATTTTACACATTCCGGCAGACTGCGTCCCCATTTTACACATTCCGTTAGACTGCGTCCCCATTTTACACATTCCGGCAGACAGGTGTCCCTATTTTACACATTAAGGCATGCAAGAGTCCCCATTTTACACATTCCGGCAGGCAGGTGCCCCCATTTTACACATTCCGGCAGACAGGTGTCCCTATTTTACACATTCCGGCAGGCAAGAGTCCCCATTTTACACATTCCGGCAGACTGCATCCCCATTTTACACAGTACGGCAGGCAAGAGTCCCCATCTGTTATTAAAACAGATTCCACTTACTGACACAGACACTCCTTACTAAAACAGATTCCACTTACTGACACAGACACCCCTTTACAAAAACAGATTCCACTTACTGACACAGACACCCCTTACTAAAACAGATTCCACTTACTGACACAGACACCCCTTAATAAAACAGATTCCACTTACTGACATGGTGCACTGATACATACACACTTACTGACAAACACACTTACTGACACAAACACCCCTTATGGATACCACTTACTAACACAGACACCCCTTACTGACACAGATTCCAGCTACTGACAAACATACTAACAGTCAAACTTACTGACACACTGATGCACACACTTATTGACGCAGATACCCCTTACTGACAGATACCACTTACTGACACACATACCCCTTACTGATACACATGAAAGACATCACTTACTGACACAGATACCATTTACTGAGACAGACGCCACTAAATGATCGATACCCCTTTACTGACACACACATACTTACTCACTCACTCAGATACCACTTACTGACACAAAAAACACAGCTAAACTTACTGACACAGACACCACTTACTAAAACAGATTCCACTCACTGACACAGACACCCCTTATTAAAAGAGATTCCACTTACTGACACAGGCACTCCTTACTAAAACAGATTCCACTTACTGACACAGACACCCCTTTACAAAAACAGATTCCACTTACTGACACAGACACCCCTTACTAAAACAGATTCCACTTACTGACACAGACACCCCTTAATAAAACAGATTCCACTTACTGACATGGTGCACTGATACATACACACTTACTGACAAACACACTTACTGACACAAACACCCCTTATGGATACCACTTACTAACACAGACATCCCTTACTGACACAGATTCCAGCTACTGACAAACATACTAACAGTCAAACTTACTGACACACTGATGCACACACTTATTGACGCAGATACCCCTTACTGACAGATACCACTTACTGACACACATACCCCTTACTGACACACATGACAGACATCACTTACTGACACAGATACCATTTACTGAGACAGACGCCACTAAATGATCGATACCCCTTACTGACACACGCATACTTACTCAGATACCACTTACTGACACAAAAAACACAGATAAACTTACTGACACAGACACCACTTAAATATGGGAGGAGACCCCCGAGCCTGGTGTGTTTGCAGGGATGCTAACGTCTCTGCCTGAATGACAGGCAGGGGCATTCAGAGGGAGTGGCGAGGCCAAGGGCTATATCCCAGACGCAGTTTCCTTGGCCACGCAAGCCGCACAGCGTCTGCTAGTCTGGGTAAACTCAGGCTTACTAGCCTGCAGTCACAGATGAACATTGCGACCAAAGGAAATACACACAAGTATGGGGAGAATATACAAATTCTACACAGAACCATTGTAGAAATCAAACCCACAACCTCAGTGCTGTGAATAAGTTGAGTCATCTGTAACTTTATTATACATATATAACCTTTGATATGAGAGAACTCCACCCTTCTATAATACATTTTCACATTATTGACACAAGTTCCGTTCTATGAGAGCAATACCAAGCACAGGTCTAGTATGGTATGCCGGCGGACGGGATCCAGGCAGCCAGCATACTGGCGCCGGGATCCTGAACGGCGGCATACCGACAGCTGGGCGGGCGCAAATGAACCCCTTGCAGGCTCGCCACGCTGCGGGCACATGCGCCACACTATTTATTCTCCCTTCAGGGGGGTCGTGGATCCCCAAGAGGGAGAATAGTTGTCGATATGCCGGGTGTCGGGATTCCAGTGCCGGTATACTGAGCGCCAGGATCCCAACAGCCGGCATACTGAATACCACCCTCAAGCACATCCTACATTAAGTTAGACTCATACCAAAACTCTGCCAATACCTGGGGTTAAATAACATGAACCATTTTCATTTTTGTGTAATTTCCCTATAAATAAATATTTATACAGTATTTAATTCTTATATGCCACCTGCCTTCACTCCTTATATAGGCATGGATTCAGCTTGTGCTGTAGTCTTGCGAAAAATCGCAAAATTAAAACTTTCTCTAGCATGCGGGGGGCCACCCAGCACAGGGCAAGGCCGCCCCACATGCCGGGTCCTTCGCTAATCGCATTTTAAGGGAAGCCCCTTGCCAGTTTCCGGGCCACCATGTTTTGGATCGCAGTGGCTGCATTTAACATTACGCAGCCACCACAGCCTGCCCCACAAACAGTCCGGACCCACCTCCGTTGTCTGCACTGCACCCCTGCATCGCCGACCCCAAAACGCCGCCCACACCGGGACTTAGATTGCATACGATCGCAATCTAACTCCTCACGCATGCCCACAGCGATGTGCATTCTCAGAAGTGCGGAAATTGCCAAATAGCGAATTCCGCACTTCTGCTAATGATACTGAATCAGGCCCATAATGTCTCATTAATGTGTGCAACCTGTTCCCTTTTATGCTTAATTAATGTGTACTTTATTTATGTCACATGCCCTCCCCTTACATATATATATATATATATATATATATATATATCACTCCAATGGCGGCACTCAAAGGTTCAAGTAAAAATGACACAAGTCGGCTGTTTTAAGGCAACGTTTCAGCGCCGTTCAGCGCTTTTATCAAGCCAATTACAAAAGTGATTTACACATACCGGTATTTAAGTGCTCCCACCACCATGCATATAAGCTCCGCCCACTTCCGTATCCAGGTCACCCTACAGACCGGCTCAGGTTGCAGGGCTGTTACCATAGTAACCTAACAAATCACCACAGCTGTGTAATGCATGAATACAAATAGATATACATACATATGATTAAAAAAACAAACGATGTGGCCCCATCGTACGCCAACACCTACATGTTCCGTATTGAAAAGGATTTATTCTTTTCTGATGTCTGTGTTTCTGATAAAATCTTAGCATTTTATAGATACATAGATGATCTGTTGATCATATGGGGAGGTACAGCTGACGAGTTTACATCGCTTATGGATACCTACAATGCCAGTGACAGCCCAGTAAAGTTTACCTATACCCTATACATTGGATGCTAATTTTGTCAATTTTCTTGATGTAGCTTTAACCAAATGTGAAGGCAGGCTATGCCCGGCGTTGTACACTAAACCGACAGACAGAAATAACTTGTTATTAGCCTCCAGTGCCCACCCAGAGCCCTTGAAGCATGCCCTCCCTTATTCGCAATTTTTAAGAGCATTACGTATTTCCACCAATAGGGAGATGGGAGAAAGACAATTAGATTCCTTGTTTGAGAAATTTTTAAAGAGAGGCTATGGAATTAATGATTTGATTAAGGCAAAAACTAAGGCCATGGCAGTATCCCCCATTTACTATTGGTGTCTAAGAAAAAGGATAGCTGTTCCAATCGTCACATGTGGAGTAATCGTTACACACATATGAGTTCTGTCATCAATAAAAAAGCGAAATCTTTATGGCCAATAGTTGAATCTGATAAAAACCTTCCGGCTCTCCAGCATAAATCATAATCATTAATGGTATGTTATAAAAGAGGCAAGAATCTCAGGGATTACCTGGTACGTAATGATATATCAGGTATGAATAAACCCGCATATGGGAGTTTTTTGGGCAAACCTAGAAATGGTTGTTTCAGGTGCCCGAATTGCACCACTTGTGGTTTTTTACAGACGGGCCAGAGTTTTCATCATCCATTCACGGGTCGGAAATTTGACATTAGACACCGGCTCACATGTACTAGCCGGTTTGTTGTCTATGCCATCACATGTCCATGTGCGAAGGTGTATATAGGCAAAACTGAAGTTACTTTTCGTGAACGTATGGCACAACATCGTGCTGCCATACGCGCAGCTTTGAATTCTGGGTAGAGCGTACAACCTGTTGCACGCCATTTCGCTGAGGCGAAACATAATTTGTCTACCCTGAGATATCGTATTATAGACCATGTGCCGCCGTTTACTAGAGGGGGAGACAGGTCTGTAAAATTGTTACAACGTGAGTGTGAATGGATCATGCGTCTAGATACGTTGGTTCCCCGTGGCTTAAACGCGGTTGCACGGCTCGCCCGCCGCAAGAAATGGCACTGGATATAGGGGTAACTCCAGGTAAATTAGCTCTCAATCTGGATATATTTTGTATGTGCCATTATCATGTGGCCGTACATTAAACAATTGTATGACCCATAGTGGATATAATTATTATTATGCTGCGTGTGAGTTTGGGGAGTGGTACCCCCCCCCCCCGGGTATGGTGTGACCGGGCTACCTTGGGGCAGCACGCCATAATATTTATTTAGCACTTGTGTAACACTTTTATTTTTCCACTAATTTTACTCTTTTGAGTATTTTACTATTTTATTTTTGTATCACTTTCTAACATATAGCTCCTGCTTCTTAAAACATATTAACACTATAGTATGTCAATGGTGTGCTGACCTGGGGTGGTTGGGCCTGAGCCGACTTTGTGGGGTCCACACCCTGGACTTATACTTAGTATTAGGGACCTCCAGTAATAGAGCGGCCGTGAAGTGGCCTGGAGGCTTATCTTATTTTTTGCAAAATATATGTAACGAAGAGCTCTAAAATTTCCTATTATTATATAGTATACAGTTCTTGTTACTAACAGCCCGCAGATATAGTTCAAGTCTCAGCTCGCACAGAACAGTCGGTCAGCCAGGTTGTTTCCCCTCCGGTACTTATTATTTACAACGGGTAGGTATGGCGATGGGCACCAGGTTCGCCCCTAGTTACGCCAATCTCTTTATGGCCTACTGGGAAGATCTGACAGTATGGCAGGGCTGTAGACTGGGGGAGGGCCTGGTGCTTTGGCATCATTATATAGATGATCTGCTCTTTGTTTGGAATAAAGATATGGAGGAATTAAGCCTTTTTTGTGATTTCCTCAATTCTAATAGTTTCAATATTAATTTGGTTATAACAAAAAGTCCTAATGAAATAGTGTTTTTAGATTTGTTCCTATATGTGAATGATCAAGGTTTACAAACTAGATTATATCGTAAACCTACTGATTCTAATAGTCTTATTCATAGGACAAGCCAGCATCATATGAATTGGCTGGACAGTATTCCATATAGTCAGTTTTTACTTACAAAAAAAAACTGCACTGAGACAGAGGTGTATAATGAAGAGATGAGTAATATGATCAACCGCTTTTTAGAAAAAGGTTATGACAAAGATTCCCTCATAGAAACCCGTGAAAGAGTTGACTTATTGGACAGAGGTGACCTTATTGTAAATAGGGATGATAATAATAATAAAAAGAAGAAAATGAGCACAAATGAAAATAGTCAGTGGGCTTTTATCTCTGAATCCAATTCTCAGTTTAAGGAAATTGAATATGTTTTAAAAAAACATTGGAAAATTCTTAAAAAAGATCAAATTTTAGGCAGGGAATTGCCATCCAATCCTGTATTTATATACAGGAAATCACGTTCTCTTAAAGATAGGCTATTAAATAGTTCAGTTGAACCTCTAAAAAGAAGTAGTATAAGAACTAAAGGATTTCATCGGTGTGCCTTATGTAATATGTGCAGGGCCACTACAGGGATAAAATTAAGGAATTTGAGGTAAATAACAACAAACGTGATCAATCAGTTTATCACTTGTAACTCGAAAAACGTAATTTACGCTATAGAGTGCAAGTGTGGCCTTGTGTATGTGGGAAAGACTACTCGGAGTCTGAAGGTCAGATTGTCTGAACATTTGTATAACATCAAAAAAGGTATGGACTCCCATTCCCTTTCAGCACATTTTAAGAAGGCACATGGATGTAGTCCGAGTGGCATCAGGTCTTTTAGGGGAATTCAAATAGTGAGACCTACATGGTGTAATAAGGATGTAGAAATTCTTTTAGCAAAATCTGAGATGCGTTGGGTATATAAATTGGGTACGTTAGTACCTTCAGGATTAAACACCAACTTCGAACTTAAATGTTTTTTACAGTTCTAATTGTTTTAATTTTTAATGGAGCCTTTTATATTTTCTCTGCCTATTCACTATAATAAATGTATTTAGATTATTTTTTTGTATTATTCTTATTTATATTTTATTATTATTTTATATGATGGGAATGTTATGACTGGCTGCCCCTCGTTGTATACACCAAGGAACTTGATCCCCGAATTGGGAGATGGACACCGCTAGACGCATGTTATTATATCCAGGAGGGGGAACGCAAACAGGAAGTCCTGAAGTTGCAGTGGAATGCATTAGGCGTCACTTTCGGTAACGGAGATCCGTGAAGGATAGCGGCGTTCATGCGGCCACACAAGTGGATCTACTGTGTAATTAGTTGGTGGGTATATAGGGGAGGGTGGATGCTAGATGGTCCCATGCTTCTGAGGAAGGATACCATATCCGAAAAACGCATTTAAGCATAAGAGGCACTCATTTGTTATCTGTCCCCGTCACCACGCAGCATTGGGAGGACTTCTTTCAGCCTTTCCAGTATCTGGAACTGGGACTCTCCATCAGATTTGTTTGGAAGGACATCCATGCTGTTTGGATACCTGTGACCACTTGGGGGACCAACCAGAGGACTGGGGATATATGTGATATATAATTTATGTCTATGTGAGTGCATTTATTAATTTTTTTTATTTGTTGTCCAAATGGAATTGCACTATATTTGTTTTTTCCAAGTTCCAGTTATATGAAGATCTGTTCCTGCTACCCCTATGAGGGTGATAAGCGCTGATTCATCTGTTTCTATGTGAGTGGGACAATAAAACATCTTGTCCTTATTGTTGCCATCATTTATTTGCACTATTCTGTTTTTTGAGTTTCAGAGTAACACCTCCCATACGAAAAGTGGACTATGTATGTGAGATATAAGGGGTGAAATTCCCTGATTTTTTGATTTTTTTCTTTTGTTAAAACCTTTCCTTTAAGAGGGTTATCAGTAGCGCCACGAGTGGGCACATCCTGTTTTTATATTGCCACATTTAGGAGTCTGGTGAAGGCTCTTCTTGTGACCACATGGGCTGCCACTGTTTGCAAGCGCAGATTGAGAATATCATATTGTAACTACGAATATCTAGTTATGCCGTTCGGCCTTAGTAATGCTCCAGCCGTCTTCCAGCACTTTGTTAATTAAATCTTTCGCAACCTGCTATACAAGTCTGTAGTGGTCTACCTGGATGACATCCTGATCTTTTCTACAGATATAGGGGGATATTCAATTGTTTGAAAAGTCAGTTGGGTGTCTGTTTTTTCCCTATCTGATAGACAAGAAAAAACAGACACCCAGCCGACTTTTCAAACATTTCAGTTCCCCCCATAGAGTCACATCGTCAACAAGTTTACCAGGTTCTTCAGAGATTACAGGAAAATCATCTTCACTGCAAAATGGAAAAATGTGTATTTGAGGTAACCACTATACCCTTCTTTGGTCAAATAACTCTGCCTACGGTCTTCAAATGGATCCTGAGTAAGTTTGTGCTATCTTTAACTAGTCCCAACCCACCCCATTACGAGCCGTGCAATGGTTTCTTGGATTCGCTAACTACTACCATAAGTTCATTAAGGGTTTATTTTCTATAGTAGCTCCCATAGTTGCTCACACTTGAAAAGGAGCCAATCCGTCACGATTGACATCTGAAGCGGTATCACCCTTTCAACTTCTCAAACAGGCATTTACTTCAGCCCCAGTGCTTCAGCAACTGGACACCAATAAACCCTTTCTGTTGGAAGACAATGCCTCCCAAGAGGATGTGGGGGTGGTTATCTCACAAAGATCTGCAGATAACACTTTCCATCCCTGTCGGTTTTTTTCAAGGAGATTCTTGCTGGGAGAAAAGAACTATACAATTGATGAACAGGAACTCTTGGCCGTGGAACTTGCTTTAGAGGAATGGCGCTATCTCCTAGAAGGATCTCAACACCCGGTGACAATTTATACCAACCACAAAAATTTAGTCTTCCTGAATAACCTTCATTGTCTCAGCCCTAGGTTGGCTCGTTGAGCCATCTTCTTCTCACATTTCCCGCTAGCATACCGTCTTGATTCACAGAACAAGAAGGCAATTGCATTATCCCGGTTCCTCTGTCCTGAGGAGAATTTGGAGGTCCACCTTCCCAGACCAGTGCTAAACCAACGGTTTTTGCCACAACCACAGTTCCTATTGGAAAAACTTTTGTTCCCCTGGATCTTCGTAAAAAAACTTCTTCTTTGGGCTCATGCTTCCCGGTTTGCTGGTCATGCTGGAATCCATAAGACCCTGGAGTTTGTGCAACGATCCTACTGGTGGCCTTCGATGAGATCTGATGTCACTGACTTTGTCTCCTCCTGCATCAAGTTTCTCAGTATAAAATATCCCGTCAAGCACCCATGGGTCCACTACAGCCACTCTCCATTCCACTCCAGCCATGGACCCATTTGTTGATGGATTTCATTACGGACTTACCCAACATAAAAAGTTTTACTATGATTTGGGTGATCATCGACCGTTTTTTCGAAAATGGCTTATTTCGTTCCCCTCAAGGGATTGCTTTCTGCTACAGAATTAGTGCGACTCTTCATTTCCACGGTCTTCAAGTTACATGAATTGCCAACAGAAATCATATCAGACCGAGGTGTCCAGTTTGTGGCTACATTTTGGGGATCTCTTTGTTCCATATTTTAAATCAAACTAAAATCTCTACCGCATATCACCCAACCGCATATCACCCGCAAATTAATGGTCAGACAGAAAGAGTTAATCAGGACCTGGAAACCTTCCTTCACATATACCTATTCTCTTCTCAGGATGATTGGTTAGAGCTACTGCCATGGGCAGAATTTGCTCATAATAATTCTTATCACTCTTCCTCCAAAAACACTCAGTTTTCCACTGTTTATGGTCTACACCCCCGAGTTCCAGAATTTCTAAGCCTACCCAGTCAAGACCTTCCAGTAGTTGATTCTCTACATGCTACAAGTTTTGGGCTGACAAGAAGAGGTAAGCAGTGCCCAGTCTTAAAATTGGGGATCTAGTGTGGCTGTCAACTCGGAATTTAAGGCTCCGTGTTCCATCAATGAAGTTCGCCACCCGTTTCATTGGACCATTCCCTATAGAATGAGTCATCAATCCAGTTGCCTTCAAACTCAAGCTTCCTCCATGTTTGCGGGTTCCTAACTCCCTGCTTAAACCTGTATTTCTTAATCGTTTTCAAATAAACTTTCCACGACCTCCTAGAGTCCTTACTGGCAGAGGAGTTGAGTTTGAGGTGAAGCAAATTTTGTACTCTCATAGACGTTTTGCCCGCCTACAGTATTTGCTGGACTGGAGAGGTTATGGGCCTGAAGAGTGGACTCGGGTCGATGCCACCGATGCTCATGCTCCTAAGTTCGAAGATTTCATACTCTGAATCCCAAGAAACTGCGGAGGTTTCCAGAGGCCACCCAGAAAGGCAGGTGGGGGCTGGGTATTTTTAGGAGCATTCTGGGGCATTCTGATGTCAGTACGTCTTCTGCAGCCTGTTTGCATGTTAGTTCTCTGACTCCCAGTTTCCAGAGTTTTCGCCTCTTGTTCCTGGTTCCAGCTTAGAATCACAGCTCCGTCTCCTGAGTCCCTACCTGTTAGGCTCGTACGCCCCTGGGGCTAGCACAGCACCTTGTAAGTCCAACAGCTGGTGCTGATCTGCCACAAGTCGCCTCCGTCACTGCCCAGCCCGCGAGTGTTGGCACTGCCGCAGATCACAGTATACCGGTTCCTGCGTCTCCTCTGAAGTCGTCAGTTTGGACCCCCAGTTCCAGCTTGATGCTTCTTACTACATTATCTCATCTTTCATTGTCATACACTTCATGCAAAGGAACTGTATTCAACCAACCCGCTTCCTTCCTGGAGAGTTCGTTTCTCAAACCGAATCCAGTCCGGGAATAGTAAAGTAAATCCCTATTAGTCAGGAGGAAGTAGCTGAAATATACAGTAACACAATAAATAAGGTAAAATTATAATGAAAAAGTCCATCTGACAAATAACAGAATACAACAGAACAAAGAACTAAGCAGGACTTGGCTCCATTCTCAAAATATCATATAACCAAAACTTGCACACAAAAAAAGCCATAAAAAAAATAGATTTTATTCTATTGCAGCTTCTATGTCAGAGAATGCATCATTATTTCCATGTGCAGCTGTGACCTGTATATTTAGATGCTTATTTGTAGGCAACATCACTGAGGTTTAAGTACTCTCCCCGGGCGGCCTCTGACGCATTAAAAAGCCACATCTACATCTATTCATTATCGTTAATCTCTAAAATCATGCTACCGTTCCCTTACCTGTTATTATGTTCCTTCTAATAAATGACACCGAGAGAAGAATAAACAGCTCACTGCTACAAACAGCTGTATTGGGCTGAATCGCTGGCCTCCATCTGCATATTGATCTACATTATACCCCACCGACGTGCATTTGTCTTCACCCTTTCCACTCTCCAGCAGTTCTTTCAAAGTTATTGTATCAAGTTTAAGCTGCATCTGCCTCGCTTCTATAGGATTAATATGTGATACAGGATGTGGATAAAATCTACACTTTTGGATGTTACATAATCTATATATATAAAAATGGACGTATGTGTGTGTATGTATGTTCCAGCATAACTCTGGAATGCATGGAGCAATTTACACCAAACTTTGTATACATATCATATACAATCTGGAAAGAAATACTGTGGTGGTAAGACACCTCTAGCGCCCCTAGGGGTGGGGGTGGGAAGGGGGTGACACGTAAAAATCCATAGTTTTCGGCATAACTCTGGAATGCCTGGAGCAATTTACACAGAGGCACACATAGCTAGGGGAAGAGGCACCCACGTGTAAGAGCAGAGGCACCCACGGGCAGGAGCAGAGGCACACATGGTTAGGGGCAGAGGCACCCACAGGTAAGGCTAGAGGCACACACGAGTAGGGGCAGAGGCACACACGGGTAGGGGCAGAGGCACCCACAGGTAGGGGCAGAGGCACCCACATGCCAGAGCAGAGGCACCCACGGTAGGGGCAGAGGCACACATGGGTAGAGGCAGAGGCACCCACAGTAAGGATAGAGGCACACATGGATAGGGGCAGAGGCATACACGGGTAGGGGCATAGGCATACGGGTAGGAGCAGAGACACCTATGGGTAGGGGTAGATGCACACATGGGTAGGGGCACAGGCACACATGGGTGGGGGCAGAGGCACCCACAGGTAAGGGCAGAGGCACCCACGTGTAAGAGCAGAGGAACCCACGGGTAGGGGCAGAGGCACACATGGGTAGGGGCAGAGGCACCCACAGGTAAGGATAGAGGCACACATGAGTAGGGGCAGAGTCACACACGGATAGGCTACCCAAGTGGGCGGCACAAACACCTGGCCCATCTAGAAGTGGCACTGCAATGTCAGCAGGATGGCACTTTTAAAAACTAGGCCCCAAAGAGCACATAATACAAAGAAGAAAAAGAGGTGCAATGAGGTAGATGGATGACTAAGCTAAGCGACCCAAGAGGGAGGCACAAACACCTGGCCCATCTAGGAGTGGCACTGCAGTGTCAGACAGGATGGCACTTTTAAAAACTAGGCCCCAAAGAGAACATAATGCAAAGAAGAAAAAGAAGTGCAAGATGGAATTGTCCTTGGCCCCTCCCACCCACCTTTATGTTGTATAAACAGGACATGCACACTTTAACAAACCAATCATTTCAGCAACACGACTGTGGATGAAATGATTGGTTTGTTTGGGCCCCCACCAAAAATAAGTAATTAATCTCTCCTTGCACAAACTGGCTCTACAGTGCCAAAATGTCGTCTTCATCCTCAGATACCCCCCCCCCCCTTCAGTGTTTACATCCTCATCCTCACAGAGAAATAATATTCAAACAAACCAACCATATCCTTTAGGTGTCAGTGGACTGCTTACGCGATTAACCAACTTGACAATGACTTATGATGACTGCGCTGCAGGTGACGTATAAAGAAGGATGTTCCAAGGTGGTTAACGTCCTTACCACTACTTATTATGTATTGACAAAAGGCAACAGATGGCTTGACACCTCCACATTTGTGGAGAAATAATTCCACACGTAAGAGGTGGCTTTTTTGGTATTTTGCCTAGGCATGACAATGGGCTTATTCATCCCACGGACAACAACTGTCTCCACCGATGCCTGATTTAAACAAACCACATCACCATCAGAATCCTCCACGTCAACTTCCTCCTCAGCGCCAGCAACACCCATATCCTCATCCTGGTGTACTTCAACAGTGACGTCTTCAATTTGAATATCAGAAACTGGACTGTGGATGCTCCTTCCAGCACTTGCAGAGGGCGTGCAAATGGTGGAAGGAACCACCTCTTCCTGTCCAGTGTTGGGAAGGTCAGGCATCGCAACCGCCGACACACTTGGACTCTCCTTGGGGATTTGTGACACCATCTTAGAATGCACAGTTCTTTGCCGTGCTTTTGCCAGCTTAACTCTTTACATTTTTCTAGCGGGAGGATGAGGACTTCCATCGTCATGTGAAGCTGAACCACTAGTCATGAACATAGGCCAGGGCCTTAGCCGTTCCTTGCCACTCCGTGATGTAAATGGCATATTGGCAAGTTTACGTTTCTCCTCAGATGATTTACATTTATTTTTTGTGGTCATTTTACTGAACTTTGGCTTTTTGGATTTTACATGCTCTCTACTATGACATTGGGCATCGTCCTTGGCAGACGACATTGATGGCATTTCATCGTCTATGTCATGACTAGTGGCAGCAGCTTCAACACTAGGAGGAAGTGGTTCTTGATCTTTCCCTATTTTATCCTCCAAATTTTTGTTCTCCATTATGTTTCTGGAGTTATATAACAATGGGGGCAATTCCAAGTTGATCGCAGCAGGAAATTTTTTAGCAGTTGGGCAAAACCATGTGCACTGCCGGGGGGGCAGATATAACATTTGCAGAGAGAGTTAGATTTGGGTGGGTTATTTTGTTTCTGTGCAGGGTAAATACTGGCTGCTTTATTTTTACACTGCAATTTAGATTGCAGATTGAACTCTAAAATCTAAATCTAACACTCTCTGCAAATGTTATATCTGCCTCCCCTGCAGTGCACATGGTTTTGCCCAACTGCTAAAAAATTTCCTGCTGTGATCAACTTGGAATTACCCCCTATATGCGGCACAGGAGAGCGTACCCCTAAACCACACACACACACAGCAAAGCCTGTAAAAATTATTTGGATAATAACCCTTTTATTTGGAGTTATTATAATAATATGCGGCACAGGAGAGCATTCCCCTACACCACACAGGGCAAACCCTGTAAAAATTATTTGGATAATACTAACCCTTTTATTTGGAGTTATTATAATAATATGCAGTACAGGAGAGCGTACCCCTACACCACACAGGGCAAACCCTGTAAAAATGATTTGGATTAAATATTAATAACCCCTTTATTTGGAGTAAATAATATACAGCACAGGACAGCACCACTGGACTTTTATGGAAGTACCGTTGGAGTTACACTGCAGTACCGCTGGACTTATACGGCAGTACACCTGGACATATACGGCAGTACTCCTGGACTTATACGGCAGTACTGCTGGACTTATACGGCAGCACCACTGGACTGGACTTATACGGCAGCACCACTGGACTGGACTTATACAGCAGCATCACTGGACTTATGGCAGCACAGGACACCACCACTGTGACTGGACTGATGCAGCACAAGACACCACCACTGGACTGATGTGGCACAAGACAGCACCACTGGAATGATACAAAAGAGTATGTCGCCACCCCATGCGCCACGCCACTTTCCCGCACAGACACTGGAGACCCGTCATCTCGCTACACTCTCCAGGACTGGAGAGAAAATGGCAGTGATGCGCGGCTGCTTATATGGAATCCAAAACCCGCGAGAATCTGACAGCAGGATGATGATGTTTTGCCTCGTTCTGGTTTCCGAGTCTGGCGGGAAAACCCAAGCCGGACTTGGATCCGGACTCGGAACGTGAGGTTCAGGGGGGTTCGGTTCTCAGGGAACCGAACCTGCTCATCCCTAAACTACATATATAAAAACTAGGTGCTTCATCGCGCCCTACGGGCGCTCTTCACACCGTCGCAAGGGGCTACGCCCCCTTAACCCTTGCATGCCTTTCTGGGGTTCAATATTTGTATTATATGGAGTATTACCTGCATTCCTTTGTTAGTGGTTAAATATTGCACAATGAAAGGGCGTGCGATGGTGAAGGATGCGCAGCCCCTTGCGACGGCGTGAACAGCACCTGCAGGGCACGATGTACAGAATGTAGCGGGTGCGGGGGGGACTGCGGATGGGGGAGGGTGTCTGTAGATGCTGCGGATGGAGGGGGGCGGAAGCGGGGGGGGGGGGCCCGGATGGGGAAGGGTCGGGAGGTGCTACGGGTGGGAGAGGGGCAGAGGTGTGGGGGCTGCAGATGGAGTAGGGGTCCGGAGGCACTGTAGGTGGGGGAGTGGCAGGGGTGCAACGGGTGGGAGAGGGGCAGGTGCGGGGATGTTGCGGATGGGTGAAGGGTTCCGTAGGTTCTGTGGGATGGGAAGGGGCGGGGGTGCCGGGGGTGGGGTAGGGGGTCCGGAGGCGCCTTGGGTAGGGGAGGGGCAGGTACGGGTGGTGCGGCGGATGGGGAAGGGGGTTCCGGAGGCGCTGCAGGTGGTGGAGGGGCAGGTGCGGGGGTGCCATGGCTGGGGGAGGGGTAGGTGAGGGGGGGACTGCAGATGGAGGAGGGTGTCTGCAGATGCTGTGGGTGGAGGGGGGCAGGTGTGGGGGGAAACATATATGGGGGGTGGATGGTGGAGGGGGTCTGGAGGTGCTGTGGGTGGTGGAGGGGCGGAGGAGTGGGAGCCACGGGTAGTGTAGGGGGTCTGGAGGCACAGCGTGTGGGGGAGGGGTGGAGTGCCGCATGTGGTGGAGGGGAAGGTGCGGAGGTGTGGTGCATTGAGTAGGGGTCTGGAGGCGCTGCGGGTACTGTACCTGCCAAAAAGGTAGTTGGAGGGCATGCAGTAACAGGGCCAGGACAGGAGTGACAGGGTCAGAACAGGGGTGACGGGGCCAGGACAGGGGTGACGGGGCCAGGACAGGGGCGACGGGGCTAGGACAGAAATGACAGGGACAGGATAGGGGTGACAGGGCCAGGGTAGGGGCGGCAGGACCAGGACAGGGGTGACAGTGCCAGTGTAGGGTTGACAGGGCAAGCACAGAGGTGACAGGGCCAGGATAGGGGTAACAGGGCCAGCATAAGGGTGAAAGGGCCATGATGAGGGTGACAGGGCAAGGCCAGGGGTGACAGGGACATGACAGAACACAGGGTGCGGTAGAGATTGGTATTAGGGACAAAACAGTGGTGACAGACAGATGTGTCTTACCGGAGTCACTGCTGCTGGCTGCTGCTGTTCCACTCCAACCTGTTGGGATCTGCTGCTGGTGGGGACTTGGCATGGCTGACTCTCTCAGGCTGGAGTCCTGCTTCCTCTGCCCGTCAGCATCCCTCCCCCCCTCCTCAGTCACACACCGCAGACCTCGCGCAGCTGCCGGGCACTGTGGTAAGGGAATACTGGGAGTGACTGGTTAGTCCCCAGGAGACGCTGCGACTGGAGGAAGGAGGGGGTCATAGCATGCACACAGCGTGGACCTCGCGGCTGCTGGGCACTGTGGTAAGGGGAGACTGGGAGTGACTGGTTAGTCCCCAGGAGACGCTGCGACTGGAGGAAGGAGGGGGTCATAGCATGCACACAGCGCGGACCTCGCAGCTGCCGGGCACTGTGGTAAGGGAAGACTGGGAGTGACTGGTTAGCCCCCAGGAGATGCTACGACTGGAGGAAGGAGGGGGTCATAGCATGCACACAGCGCGGACCTCGCGGCTGCTGGGCACTGTGGTAAGGGGAGACTGGGAGTGACTGGTTAGCTCCCAGGAGACGCTGCGGCTGGAGGGAGGAGGGGGTTGGAGCCTGCAAGCAGCGTAGACTTCTGCAGCGCTACCCGCTGGCTAAAGTGTGGGAAGGAGCTGGGCGCACCTCACTGTGGGCGGCAGTGCTGCAGCTAGCGGTGGGGTTGCCGGGGCTGGAGATAACAGAGGCAGTACGGAACCTGCACAGCGGCAGGTGCCCCACAAAACTGCAGCTAAGAAGCGTGGAGTGTGCTAGAAAGTGACGCTCCTCTGCGCCAGAGAGACCCTGCTGAGTATGCTGATGTGGGGGGTCAAGCACACAGTGAGCCGGTGCCCGTCTGTCTGTACGGCATACCCCCTCACACACCCCTATACCTCCCAACTATCCCGGGGTTCCGGCAGCAGAGCCGGATTAAGGGGGGGGCAGGGGGTACGTACCGTGGGCCCCACAGTTTTAGGGGGCCTCCCGGCTGGAGAAGCTCTGTCCCAGCTCAGAAGCTCCCCCGTCCTGCCAGCAACAGCGGCAGCATTGTGCTACAGTCAGCACACGCTGCTGCGTGTTGGCAGGTATAGGCGTGCGCAGAGACCGACTGGCGGGTGCCGCTCCGGACTTTCCCCCCTCCATGGCATTATAGTGTTCTCTCACCTCCCCTGTCCTGGATATAGACTGCTCACCTGGGCCGCCCAGGTGTGCAGTCTATGGGCCGCCCAGGTGAGCAGTCTATATCCAGGATAGGGGAGGTGAGAGAACACTATAATGTCTTGGAGGGAGGGAAGTCCGGAGCGGCACCCGCCAGTCAGTCTCTGCGCACGCCTATGATGGCAGGTCTGTGGTGTTGCAGGGAGGCAGCAGTCTCCCTGCTTTCTTCTGCCTGTGCGGGTGTGTAGGGGGGAGCGACCACCTCCTCTGGATTTAGCCCTAGCTGAGGGGCCAAAATGCCATATATATTTAAAAAAATACCAGAATTTGCATAAGGGGGCGTGGTCACGTGGGCCGCGATTAGGCCACGCCCCAGCCCCACAGCAGGAACAGCAATGAGATAGGGCTCCCCTGTCTCAAGTGCCCTGGCCCCCCCGGACTCATAATCCGCCCCTGGAGGCATGCCAGCAGCTCACAGAGCGCTGGGCATGCCCCCTCACTGACGAAAATGGGGGCCCTCCCATGAAGCCACGCCCCATTTTCGTTGGCCACGCCCCATTTTCGCTGCGCGCGTGTGTCCCTCCTTCTGCCTGAAGAAAGCTTGGAGGTATGCACCCCTGTCTGCCCGAAGAAAGCTGGGAGGTATGCACCCCTGCCTGTGCCATGCCCATACTATTTGCTTCTGCTCCTAGTCTCCTATAGATTTGCCCAGATCTGTGACTCATTTGACTAACTCCGCCCAGGGTTGTGACTCCGCCCAGCGTTAGCAAATGAGTCACAAAGTCACAGATCTGGGCTATTATATAGGAGATGGACGTGTAGGTGTGTGTATGTATGGGTGTATGTTCCAGCATAACTCTGGAATGCCTAGAGCAATTTACACCAAACTTGGTACACATATGACTTACAATCTGGAAAGAAATACTGTGAGGGTAAGACACCCCTGGCACCCCTAGGGGTGGGGGTGGGAATAGTTTTCGGCATAACTTTGGAATTGCTGGAGCAATTTACACCAAACTCATACCCTCTAACTGTACCTTTTTGGCAGGTACAGTACCTTTTTTTATGGACTGTACCTGCCAAGAATGGCTTTGTACTCTCCAAATTAACATTGAAAGTGTAAGGGGGCGTGGCCATGCCCCCTTTTATCTGTGGCCAGGCCCCTTTCCTAATTTGTACCCGTTTTCATGTGTAAAATGTTGGAGGGCATGCAAACTTGGTACACACATGACTTACAATGTGGAATAAAATACTGTGGGGGTAAGACACCCCTAGCACCCCTAGGGGTGGGGGTGGGGAGGAGTGACCTGGAAAAATCCATAGTTTTCGGCATAACTCTGGAATCCCATAACAATTTACACAGAGGCACGCGGGTAGGGGCAGAGGCGGGTGTGGTTCGTTTTATCGACAGTGTCTAGGTCGACAATGTTTAGGTCGACCACTATAGGTCGACAGTCACTAGGTCGACATGGATGGAAGGTCGACAGGGTTTCTAGGTCGACATGTGCTAGGTCGACAGGTCTAAAGGTCGACATGAGGATTTTTTTTTTGGGTGTCGTTTTCTTCGTAAAGTGACCGGGATCCCAAATTAGTGCACCGCGTCCCCTCGCATGGCTCGCTTCGCTCGCCATGCTTCGGGCATGGTGCCTTCGCTCCGCTACCGCTTCGCTCGGCACACTTTACCGTTCCAATCGTAGTCCACGTGGATCGTTAAGTATGAAAAAATCCAAAAAAAATAAAAATGTGAAAAACTCATGTCGACCTTTAGACCTGTCGACCTAGCACATGTCGACCTAGAAACCCTGTCGACCTTCCATCCATGTCGACCTAGTGACTGTCGACCTATAGTGGTCGACCTAAACATTGTCAACCTAGACACTGTCGATCTTCAGATCAGATCCCGCAGAGGCGCCCACAGATAAGTATAGAGGCACACACGGGTAGGGGCAGAGGAACACACGGGTAGGGGCAGAGTCATACAGGTAGGAGCAGAGGCACCTATGGGAAAGGGCAGATGCACACACGGGTGGTGGCAGAGGCATACTTTAGTTTCGCAGCTAAGCAAGGAGACCTAGGGCCCTTTAACATACAGCGGGCCGAGCTTGGCCTGTTGTCCCAGCGTTTACAGCACTGAGCAGGGCAACATCAGAGGGGGGGGCGGGGCAGAGAAGGAGGCGGATTATTCTCCTCAGCGCCAGCATTTTGACAGCATCAATCCGAGGAAGCCCAGAGGTGCGGCCTGACAAAGATTGGCATTATACTTTACATTCCGTAGCGAAGCACAGGTATTCAGCTAGTGCATTATATTAATCCGGAGCTATAGAAAATAGCTTTGGTGAATTACGAGTAATTGGATAAATAACAGGGGGTAAATTTACTTAGATTGGAGTTCTATTTAAGGTGAGATGTTGCCCATAGCAGCCAATCAGATTCCAGGTATTATCTTCTAGAAGGTGCTTGATAAATGAGAAGTAGAATCTGATTGGTTGCTATGGGCAACATCCCATCTTAAATAGAATTCCTATCTTAGTAAATTCACCCCCAGGTGTTTAGCCACACACACACTTCAGAAGCAATTTTCTTCTTGTTGTAGTTGTTA
Source organism: Pseudophryne corroboree (assembly GCF_028390025.1). NCBI lineage: Eukaryota > Metazoa > Chordata > Amphibia > Anura > Myobatrachidae > Pseudophryne > Pseudophryne corroboree. The sequence continues at coordinate 772,942,476 of NC_086448.1, forward strand.
GGATTATGGTCTGCTGCTGTTGTTCTGTCCTAGAGATGCAAAGACGTTGGGCCTGATTCAGATATGGATGGTATGGCATAGCCACAGGGCAGAAAAAATAGGGGCGTGGCTTCATGGAGAAGGGGCGTGGTCAGTTATGCCCCCTGTAGCTGTGCCCACAGTAGTATTGACCCCAGTAATGTGTCCCCTGTAGATTTGTGCCCCCAGTAGTATTGTCCCCAGTACTGTGCCCTCTGTAGAGTTGTGCCCCCAGTAGTATTGCCCCCAGTACTGTGCCCCCTGTAGCGTTGTGTCCCAGGAGTATTGCCCCCAGTACTGTGCCCCCTAGTTGCGCCGTTTACAAAAAAATAAAAATTAATACTTACAATCCCCACTCCTGCTTCCCGACCGCTGCTGCCTTCCATCTCCGACCGCCGTCGCCGCTGCACGGATCTATGGGAGAGACGTCATGACGTCTCTCCCATAACACCGCATAGACACTAGAGGTCAATTATGACTTCTAGCATCTATGTGCAGCTCCCATAATGCAGAACGGTGCGCGGTGACTTCATCACGCACCGCACAGCACCGGGCATCTAAACAGCACTGGGTGGCACCAGTAGCGGATCTTGCCATGGCGGCGCCCAGGGCAAAAATCCTGCTTGCCAGTAGCAAGATACGCTACTGCATAGCCACTGTGTCTTTGTACGTAGCGGCTGTGCCATTCCATACAACTAATACATACCCTACAACCGTACCTTTTTAGCAGGTACAGCACCTTTACCTGTGGCCACGCCCCCTTTTTGAATTTGTACCAATTTTTATGTGTAAAATGTTGGAGGGTATGCTAATATGCTAGTGTGGCAGGAGAAATCTGAAAAAAGATGACTCCTGCATGCTTCACAGAGCTTATTTTCATCATCTCTCTTTCCAGAGTTACCCACACCTCAAATTACATCACAATAAACAACAACAACACAATATCCTCAGCTTCCCTAGCCCGCTGCCTAATCTCTTCCAGTCCTGTTGCCTCTGTTTTCTAATACTACTAGAATACACTATTTTTACCCAAGGTACAACCCAAACTCTCCTGCATTCTGTGACTTCTGGCTAGACAGGAGGTGGTTGATAGACAGTTAAAAGGTCAACAGTCAAAAGGTCGACAGGGTCAAAAGGTCAACATTCAAAAGGTCGACATATGGTCGACAGGTGTTTTTTTTAAAGGTTATTTTCACAACTTTAGCTGCATTTACTATCCATGTCACAAACCATTACCTTTAGTAACTTAGCTGGAAGTGTGGCGAGTGAAACAAGCTCACGAGGGGACGCATTTCAACTAATTTAGGTAAAAAAAATGTTTTAAAACACAAAATAGCAACCAAATGGTTTTTTGTCGACATTTTGACCCTGTCATCTTTTTGACTGTGTCGACCATTTGACAGGGTCAAAGATGGCGAAGATGAGAGGAGCCGCGGGCTGAAAAGCAGCGTGAGAGAGACGAATACCAGACGGTGACACAAGGGGTATTGGTCATTAGGTCAACCACACTTAGGTCGACAGTCATTAGGTCGATTACTATTGGTCAACATGCATTAGGTCGACATGGTCACAAGGTCGACATGGTCATTAGGTCTACATGAACAAGGTCGACATGGAAAAAAGGTGGACATGAGTTTTTTTACTTTTTTTTTTTGGTGTCGTTTTCTTTGTAAAGTGATGGGGTAACCCCAATTAGTGCACCGTGTCCCCTCACATGGCCCGCTTCGCCAGCCATGCATCGGGCAAGGTGCCTCGCTCCGCTACTGCTGCACTCGAGACAGGTTATCGTTCCCAATCGTAGTCTACGTGGATCGTAAAGTATGAAAAAGTAAAAAAAAAATGAAAAATAAAAGTGAAAAACTCATGTCGACCTTTTTCCATGTCGTCCTGGTTCATGTTGACCTAATGACCACGTCAACCTAGTGACCATGTCGGCATAATGCATAGTGGTCGACCTAATGACTGTCGAACTAAATGTGGTCGACCTAATGACCGTATCCCGACACAAGATGGGTGGTAAGTAAGTTTATGATTGAAGAGAGAGGCAGGTGGGGCCCGGGGCTGGTTGGGATTGGGAGCAATAGTCTTTGGCTCAGGCTCTGTTTGCAAATAGTGTGACTGACTGTTTGTGTAAGGCTGTAATGTACTAAGCCTTGAAAAGTGATAAATAGCACGGTGATAAAGTACCAACCAACCAGCTCCTGTCATTTTTCAAACCCAGCCTGTAACATGACAGTTAGGAGCTGATTGGCTGGTACTTTATCACCGTGAAATTTATCACTTTTCAAGGCTTAGGGGTGTATTCAATTATTGTCGGAAACTGCCGTCTTGTCGGAAAGACGGCAGTTTCCGACAGGTTGAGGTCGGAAGGGGTTCTGGCCTATTCAATGTGACCCCTTTTATTCCAACAAGAAATCAGACTTGTCTGAAGCCTGTCGGAAGGCACGCGGCCGCCGATCCACGTGTATTGTCGGAAGCGCGGCCAAACCCGACAGGTTTTAGCCCCGTTTCCGACAATGTCAATCGGACTTTAAAAAAAGTCGGATTGCCATTGTCGGGAACGGGCCAAACCTGTCGGTTTTGGCCGGCCATTGAATACAATCATGTCGAATCCATTCCGTCGGAAAGGATCCGACATGAATTGAATACACCTCTTTGTACATATCTCCCACAGACAGTTGTGTCAGTGTATGTTGCTCTGGTCTTCTCCCACAGTTAGAAGGCCCCTCACTGCTTCTTTGTTGACAGGGACAAATTTATAATATATGCCCAAAATATCTGACTACAATATTTTGTGTAATGATGGGGGTGGGGTTATTTGCCTATTTTGTTAGTACTGGGCCGCACAAAATTTCTGATGGCAGCCCTATTCACCCTTCTGGTGGTCTCCGCGGCTCCCCTTCATCTTCCCTTTGGGAAGGTGGCTGGTGGGAGATGTGGGTTTGGGATTATATGTGCATGGGGCGCCTGGCCAATTCCTCCTAAAATATAAAAACTATTATTTGCCCCCCTCCCACTGTCCCTCTCATTTTCTCCCCTCACACTATTTCCTGTCAAACTATTATATTCCATCAGACTATTGCCAACTTTTCCCTCCTCACATCGAATGTCCCCTTCCAGAGACAGGAGCACATGACACAATGGGCAAAATTCAAATCTTCTTAACGCCGCAGCCACTAGATGGTGCCGAGCTGAGATATTCGAATGTAGCTCTGTTCGGACATTCCGAGTTGATTGCTAGTTAAAAATGTTCGCAGCGCAGCGATTAAGTGAAAAAGCGGCACCTCTGCGCATGCGTCGCAGTGCACACACGCAACATACTTTCACAACGGGCGATGTATTTTTACACAAGGTCTAGCGACGCTTTTCAGTCGCAATGGCAGCCGCAGAGTGATTGACAGGAAAGGGGCGTTTCTGGGTGTCAACTGACCATTTTCAGGGAGTGTTCCAAAAAACGCAGGCTTGCCAGGAAAAACGCAGGCGTGGCTGGCTGAACGCAGGGCGTGTTTGTGACGTGAAATCCGGAACTGAATGGTCTGAAGTGATCGCAAGTGCTGAGTAGGTCTGTAGCTACTCTAAAACTGCACAATTTTTTTTTGCAGCCGCTCTGCTATCCTTTCGTTCGCACTTCTGCTAAGCTAAAATACACTCCCAGAGGGCGGCAGCATAGCGTTTGTAAAAACAGCTAGCGAACGATCAACTCGGAATGACCCCCATAATCGGCTGCCGGCGTCTACATTTCAGCCAGCACCCACCAGGGGTGACAAACTAAAATGTGTGAAAAGTGATCCATTTGGGTTCCCAAATGGCACTTTTCCAGATCGTGCCTATTAGTTTTGTCGGGATTAGCCGCTTTACGCAGCTAACCCGATACTAATGGGCGCGATCAGCGTGATACAGGGCATCAAATGAATATCGCCTCTTGCATCTGTCACTTTAGATAGTAGATCAGGGCCGTTAACAATTGAATTCCTCCCAAAGGGGCTAATTCAGGTGGGATCGCAAATAGCGATCCAACCGGAATTTTTACGATTACCCCGAGGGCACATGCACAGTACCCGTCCAGCGCATGTACCCTGGGGGCGGGTAGTAACGAGACGGGGCATTGCAGGGGTGTGACATAAAAATGGGGACTTGGCGGTGCGAACGGGGCACATGGCATGGGTGTGATTGGGGCAGATGCGTGACATCACATGCGGCCGCTGCGATCACTAAAATGGTGGCGGGTCTCCTGCGGGCTACCCTGCGCTGCCACCACAATTTCAGCATGGTCAAGGGGGGGAGGCGGCAGTCAGCATGCTGGGCGGCCTTGCCCTGTGATGGGCGGCCCCCAGCATGTGATCCAAAGGATTGCAAATTCTGCTACTTAGCAGAAGTTGCAATCCTTACTGAATCATGTCCACTGTGTGCAATTCCAGGATCTCCTCAGAGTCCGGAATCCTTGCAACAACCATCTCTGAGTCATCTCATGCACCGGCTGTAGGCAGGCCCAGAGAGCTCACAGCCAGAGTCCAGACCTGATCGCATCCAGCTACCTGTCAGCACTGCAATCATCACTGCAGTAACACGTGTATCCTGACAGGGCCACACGCGGCATAGTGGGACAATATCCCCCTTAAGCAGTTGATCCAAACCTGGAATTGGGGGTCATTCCGAGTTGTTCGCTCGTTGCCGATTTTCGCAACGGAGCGATTAAGGCAAAAATGCGCATGCGCATGGTTCGCAGTACGCATGCGGTAAGTATTTTAGCACAAAACTTAGTAGATTTACTCACGTCCGAACGAAGATTTTTCATCGTTGAAGTGATCGGAGTGTGATTGACAGGAAGTGGGTGTTTCTGGGCGGAAACTGACCGTTTTCTGGGAGTGTGCGGAAAAACGCAGGCGTGCCAGGAAAAAACGCGGGAGTGTCTGGAGAAACGGGGGAGTGGCTGGCCGAACGCTGGGCGTGTTTGTGATGTCAAACCAGGAACGATACGGCCTGAGCTGATCGCAGTGTAGGAGTAGGTCTGGAGCTACTCAGAAACTGCTAAGAATTTTCTATTCGCAATTCTGCTAATCTTTCGTTCGCTATGTGTGCAATGCTGCTAAAATCTGCTAGCGAGCGAACAACTCGGAATCACCCCCATTGTCAGCAGAAGGAAAACTTGAATTGCAAGAATATGTAGATGCAAATTGCATACGTCCCGACTGTCCCGGTCACCAGCAACCGCTAGGACCCGAGTCTCCCCGCAGTTGCTAACAGGGGTCCCCACTAATAACAATGATGTGAAACCACATCCCCCCCACCACTCACTGTGCACACACAGTCACTACTCTGGCCCTAAATAATAGGGACAGTGGGTGACACACTCCGCACACCGCGCACACCACAGCACACCTAGCTCCCCGCTCCCCACATACCTTCAGCCAGAGAGGGAGCCGCAGGGAGAGCGAGCTAAATCCCCTTCACGCTTCATGAAGTGGCTGCAATCGGCTGGGGGACAATGCTTCGCGGGAAGCCAAATCCCGCGAGACACTGCCTCACAGCCGGCCAAAGCCGCTTTCTGAAGCGTGAAGGGGATTTAGCGTGCTGTGTAATGTGAGGAGCTCCTCAGTGGCTGAAGAGGGGTGCTACATGCTGTGCTCCGATTCTTTTAGCAGAACGGAGGACTGTGTGTGGGGCCCCCGGGGACGACCGCTCCTATTGCCCCTCCTATAATCCGGCCCTGATGTAGCGTATCTGCTAATAGTCTGGACATCAATGCCCCATCTATTGCAGCCTCCACCTCTCTGAACTCCCACTCACTCCTCTTCCCACTTCAATCTTTATGTTGCTAATTGCCTCATTTTACTCTCTCACCATATATCAGCCTCACCTTCAGAATCCAGTTCAAACCCCTCACCCTCACAAATAAAGCACTAAATCACTCCTCCCCCACCTACATCTGTAACCTCACCTCTAAACAGTACAAAGTCCAGGGACGTGTGGTCAGGGTAGGAATGGGAGGCAGAGCCTCCCCTCTCATACCTCTGTCATACTCCTGAGATTTGATATAAAAATGATTAGAATAAAACAAATTAGCTATTTATAACTTATAAACATCTTCTTGTTTATTGTAATCAATTTTATAGTTGACACTCACCAACTTTGTGGAACTCCCTGGAGCTGCAGAGAGATGAGAGAAGAGGCAGCAACAGCTCTGCCTGGCTTCTCTGTACTCAGACTCACACTGCAGTGCTTGCAGAGCTGGGGACGGGGCCACCTCACGGACAGTAACGCTGCACAGAATCCGAGCTAATAGAGGCATGCCCCAGTGTGCGGGCGGCCATGAGCACCGATGGACGCCTTCGATGTGTCACGTGACGTAGTAATGTAAAGTGACCGAAGCTTATTCAACAGCAGCAGCAGAAACAGGTCGAGGAAGAGAAGACACAGGGATGCAGGTAGGAGACTAAATGGACACTGAAGCTTAGTGTAGTAAGGGGAGAGTTACAGTGAGTAGGGGGTGAGACAGGCTCCCAGCACTCAGACCCATCCCATGTGTGCTTACCTAGTCATTGACCTCAACGCATGTCACTGGTAACCCCCCCTCACACAAACACACAAACATACACACACACACACACACACACACACACACTGTTGCCGCACTTGCTCTGATCACTGCTTTGTCTTCACCCTCATCACTCAACGTGCCTGTGTTCAGTTTTCCTCCTCTGTAACTCACTCCATTACCTAGTCAGACTATCTACCTATCTTCCCAGAATTAAAGGTGCCCTTAACACACAGCTTTTTAATGGAACTTATCAGCCCTCCTTATACTTCAACACTCATCTACTCAACTCTTCCACCACATATCCTTCCCATACTTCACCACTCGTCTCCTCAACTCTTCTACCATGTATCCTTCCCATACTTCACCACTCACCTCCTCAACTCTTCCACCATGTATCCTTCCCATACTTCACCACTCATCTAATCAACTCTTCCACCATGTATCCTTCCCATACTTCACCACTCATCTAATCAACTCTTCCACCATGTATCCTTCCCATACTTCACCACCCATTTCCTCAACTCTTCTACTATGTATCCTCTCATCTACTCAACTCTTCCACTGTGTATCCTTCCCATACTTCAAAACTCATCTCCTCAACTCTTCCACCATGTATCCTTCCCACACTTCACCACTCATCTCCTCAACTCTTACACCATGTATCCTTCCCATGCTTCACCACTCATCTAATCAACTCTTCCACCATGTATCCTTCCCATACTTCACCACTCATCTCCTCAAGTCTTTCACCATGTATCCTTCCCATACTTCACCAGTCATCTACTCAACTCTTCCACCATGTATCCTTCCCATACTTCAGCAGTTATCTCCTCAACTCTTCCACCATGTATCCTTCCCAAACTTCACCACTCATCTCCTCAACTCTTCTACTATGTATCCTCTCATCTACTCAACTCTTCCACCGTGTATCCTTCCCATACTTCAAAATTCATCTCCTCAACTCTTCCACCATGTATCCTACCCAAACTTCACAACTCATCTCCTCAACTCTTCCACCATGTATCCTTCCCATGCTTCACCACTCATCTCCTCAACTCTTCCACCATGTATCCTTCCCATACTTCACCACTCATCTCCTCAACTCTTCCACTATGTATCCTCTCATCTACTCAACTCTTCCACCGTGTATCCATCCCATACTTCAAAACTCATCTCCTCAACTATTCCACCATGTATCCTACCCAAACTTCACCACTCATCTCCTCAACTTTTCCACCATGTATCCGTCCCATACTTCACCACTCATCTCATCAACTCTTCTACTATGTATCCTCTCATCTACTCAACTCTTCCACCGTGTATCCATCCCATACTTCAAAACTCATCTCCTCAACTCTTCCACCATGTATCCTACCCAAACTTCACCAGTCATCTACTCAACTCTTCCACCATGTATCCTTCCCATACTTCAGCAGTTATCTCCTCAACTCTTCCACATATGTATCCTTCCCATACTTCACCACTCATCTCCTCAACTCTTTCACTATGTATCCTTCCCATGCTTCACCACTCATCTCCTCAAGTCTCCCACCATGTATCCTTCCCATACTTCACCAGTCATCTCCTCAACTCTTCCACCATGTATCCTTCCCATACTTCAGCAGTTATCTCCTCAACTCTTCCACCATGTATCCTTCCCATACTTCACCACTCATCTCCTCAACTCTTTCACTATGTATCCTTTCATCTACTCAACTCTTCCTCCGTGTATCCTTCCCATACTTCAAAACTCAACTCCTCAACTCATCCACCATGTATCCTTCCCATACTTCACCACTCATCTCCTCAACTCTTCCACCATGTATCCGTCCCATACTTCACCACTCATCTCCTCAACTCTTCTACTATGTATCCTCTCATCTACTCAACTCTTTCACCATGTATCCTTCCCATGCTTCACCACTCATCTAATCAACTCTTCCACCATGTATCCTTCCCATACTTCACCACTCATCTCCTCAAGTCTCCCAACATGTATCCTTCCCATACTTCACCAGTCATCTCCTCAACTCTTCCACCATGTATCCTTCCCATACTTCAGCAGTTATCTCCTCAACTCTTCCACCATGTATCCTTCCCATACTTCACCACTCATCTCCTCAACTCTTCCACCATGTATCCGTCCCATACTTCACCACTCATCTCCTCAACTCTTCTACTATGTATCCTCTCATCTACTCAACTCTTCCACCATGTATCCTTCCCATACTTAAAAACTCATCTCCTCAACTCTTCCACCATGTATCCTACCCATACTTCACCACTCATCTCCTCAACTCTTCCACCATGTATCCTTCCCATACTTCAGCAGTTATCTCCTCAACTTTTCCACCATGTATCCTTCCCATACTTCACCACTCATCTCCTCAACTCTTTCACTATGTATCCTTTCATCTACTCAACTCTTCCTCCGTGTATCCTTCCCATACTTCAAAACTCAACTCCTCAACTCATCCACCATGTATCCTTCCCATACTTCACCACTCATCTCCTCAACTCTTCCACCATGTATCCATCCCATACTTCACCACTCATCTCCTCAACTCTTCTACTATGTATCCTCTCATTTCCTCAACTCTTCCACCATGTATCCATCCCATACTTCAAAACTCATCTCCTCAACTCTTCCACCATGTATCCTACCCAAACTTCACCACTCATCTCCTCAACTCTTCCACCATGTATCTGTCCCATACTTCACCACTCATCTCCTCAACTCTTCTACTATGTATCCTCTTATCTACTCAACTCTTCCACCGTGTATCCTTCCCATACTTCAAAACTCATCTCCTCAACTCTTCCACCATGTATCCTACCCAAACTTCACCACTCATCTCCTCAACTCTTTCACCATGAATCCTTCCCATGCTTCACCACTCATCTAATCAACTCTTCCACCATGTATCCTTCCCATACTTCACCACTCATCTCCTCAAGTCTCCCACCATGTATCCTTCCCATACTTCACCAGTCATCTCCTCAACTCTTCCACCATGTATCCTTCCCATACTTCACCACTCATCTCCTCAACTCTTTCACTATGTATCCTTTCATCTACTCAACTCTTCCTCCGTGTATCCTTCCCATACTTCACCACTCATCTCCTCAACTCTTCCACCATGTATCCGTCCCATACTTCACCACTCATCTCCTCAACTCTTCTACTATGTATCCTCTCATCTACTCAACACTTTCACCATGTATCCTTCCCATGCTTCACCACTCATCTAATCAACTCTTCCACCATGTATCCTTCCCATACTTCACCACTCATCTCCTCAAGTCTCCCAACATGTATCCTTCCCATACTTCACCAGTCATCTCCTCAACTCTTCCACCATGTATCCTTCCTATACTTCAGCAGTTATCTCCTCAACTCTTCCACCATGTATCCTTCCCATACTTCACCACTCATCTCCTCAACTCTTCCACCATGTATCTGTCCCATACTTCACCACTCATCTCCTCAACTCTTCTACTATGTATCCTCTCATCTACTCAACTCTTCCACCGTGTATCCTTCCCATACTTCAAAACTCATCTCCTCAACTCTTCCATCATGTATCCTACCCAAACTTCACCACTCATCTCCTCAACTCTTCCACCATGTATCCTTCCCATACTTCACCACTCATCTCCTCAACTCTTCCACCATGTATCCTTCCCATACTTCACCACTCATCTCCTCAACTCTTTCACTATGTATCCTTTCATCTACTCAACTCTTCCTCCGTGTATCCTCCCCATACTTCAAAACTCAACTCCTCAACTCATCCACCATGTATCCTTCCCATACTTCACCACTCATCTCCTCAACTCTTCCACCATGTATCCTTCCCATACTTCAGCACTTATCTCCTCAACTATTCCCCCATGTATCCTTCCCATACTTCACCACTCATCTCCTCAACTCTTCCACCATGTATCCTCTCATCTACTCAGCTCTTCCACCGTGTATCCTTCCCATACTTTAAAACTCATCTCCTCAACTCTTCCACCGTGTATCCTTCCCATACTTCTCCACTCATCTCCTCAACTCTTCCACCATGTATCCTTCCCATACTTCACCACTCATCTCAACTCTTCCACCATGTATCCTTCCAATACTTCACCACTCATCTCCTCAATGCTTCCACCATGTATCCTCCCCTTACTTCACCACTCATCTCCTCAACTCTTCCACCGTGTATCCATTTCCACACTTCACCTCTCATCTCCTCAACTCTTCCACCATGTATCCTTCCAATACTTCACCACTCATCTCCTCAACTCTTCCACCATGTATCCTTCCAATACTTCACCACTCATCTCCTCAACTCTTCCACCATGTATCCTTCCCATGCTTCACCACTCATCTCCTCAACTCTTCCACCATGTATCCGTCCCATACTTCACCACTCATCTCCTCAACTCTTCTACTATGTATCCTCTCATCTACTCAACTCTTCCACCATGTATCCTTCCCATACTTCAAAACTCATCTCCTCAACTCTTCCACCATGTATCCTACCCAAACTTCACCACTCATCTCCTCAACTCTTCCACCGTGTATCCTTCCCATACTTCACCACTCATCTCCTCAACTCTTCCACCATGTATCCTTCCCATACTTCAGCACTTATCTCCTCAACTATTCCCCCATGTATCCTTCCCATACTTCACCACTCATCTCCTCAACTCTTCCACCATGTATCCTCTCATCTACTCAGCTCTTCCACCGTGTATCCTTCCCATACTTTAAAACTCATCTCCTCAACTCTTCCACCGTGTATCCTTCCCATACTTCTCCACTCATCTCCTCAACTCTTCCACCATGTATCCTTCCCATACTTCACCACTCATCTCAACTCTTCCACCATGTATCCTTCCAATACTTCACCACTCATCTCCTCAATGCTTCCACCATGTATCCTTCCCATACTTCACCACTCATCTCCTCAACTCTTCCACCGTGTATCCATTTCCACACTTCACCTCTCATCTCCTCAACTCTTCCACCATGTATCCTTCCAATACTTCACCACTCATCTCCTCAACTCTTCCACCATGTATCCTTCCCATGCTTCACCACTCATCTCCTCAACTCTTCCACCATGTATCCTTCCCATACTTCACCAGTCATCTCCTCAACTCTTCCACCATGTATCCTTCCAATACTTCCCCAGTCATAGTAACATAGTAACATAGTAACATAGTATTCGAGGTTGAAAAGAGGCAAAATGCCCATCGCGTTCAACCTGTTTATTGAATTAAGTTGATTTTAATGTACCTGCTGAAGAATGTTTTATGACTAGTTAACAACTACAAATCACGTTACACCCGGATTAACAACTTCAATATTTTAAGTGTTGTATCCTTGGATATCCTGTTCAATCAGAAATTGATCCAATCCCCTTTTAAATGCATTTACAGTGTCCACCATTACCACCTTCCCTGGCAAGGAATTCCAAATCCTTATTGACCTAACAGTGAAGAACCTTTTCCTCCACTGCGTGCAGAAATTTCACTCCTCCAGCCTTAGCGAGTGCCCACGTGTCCTAAACAGCATTCTTTTAATAAATAATTCCTCTGATAACTCTTTGTAGTGCCCCTTTACATATTTGAAGACATTAATAATGTCTCCTCTTAGACGCCTCTTTTCCAGTGTATACTGTTCAACCTAGTAAGCCTTTCCTTGTAATCCAGTCCCTCAAGCCCTTTAATCAATTTAGTAGCTCACCTTTGAACCGTCTCAAGTTTACCGATATCTTTTTTATACAGTGGTGCCAAAAACTGAACACAATATTCCAGGTGCGGACGTACCAATGATTTGTACAGCGGCAGAATTACATCCTCGTCCCTTGTCTCAATTCCTCATTTTATGCACGCTAACACCTTACTTGCCTTCTTTACTGCGCTTTGACATTGTATACGGTTATTAAGTTTATTATCAATGAGCACCCCCAAATCCTTTTCCAAAACTGTTACCCCTAGACTTTCCCTGTTTAATATGTAAGATGCAAGTTTGTTTTTAGTCCCGAAAATGCATAACCTTGCATTTTTCTATATTGAACCTCATTCTCCATTTAGACGCCCAGATTTCAAGTTTAGATAAGTCATTCTACAGTGACTCCACATCTTTTTCTGAATTAATTACCCTACACAGTTTAGTGTCATCTGCAAAGATTGACACTGTGCTTTCCAGGCCTATTTCTAGGTCATTGATAAATATGTTGAACAGTAGTGGCCCGAGTATGGACCCCTGTGGTATTCCGCTGAAAACCGGTGTCCAGCTTGAGGATTTCCCATTGACCACTACTCGCTGTACCCTGTTTTCCAGCGAGTTACTTATCCATGTACAAACAGTTTTTCCTAGGCCAAGCTCTTTTATTTAAACTGTTTTTATTGAAGCATTAGACAAATCAATAGTACAGCATTCAGTGTTTTTTTCCCAGACAATAAAATCTAAAAAAACATCTCCAGACATACATATCCATTAGCTGCATTTTAAGCACTCAAAATATATAGAAGAATTGTCTGTACAACAATCAAACTTAGACAAGAAGAGAGAGGAAGGAAAAGAGAAAGGAAGTAAAGCAGGGAGGAGAGAAAGAGAGCCCTACAGAAGAAAGGTGGGATAAAATCTTTATTTGGAGATCTATGAGATACTGAGGATTCATCGAAGCGAGTAATAGGAGAAGGTCTAGTTAACTACATAAGACCGATATACTGAAGACTCCTTGAAGTCACACCAGGGGAACCATATGGCAGTAAAATTGACGGTTCTTCCCATCGAGAAGGAAATAAGGGCTTCCATTTCCGGGGAAGTAATCAATCTTTTTAAACCATTGTTTGATCGAGGGCGGGGAGACGGATCTCCAAAGAGTCGGTATAACGGCCTTTGCAGCGTTACTAAGATGTCTCAATAGGGAGCATTTGTAGGAATGCGTACTTGCTGAGGTAAGATTAAGGAGCCAAAACTCTGGTTCCCTGGGGACCACATCTCCCACTATCAACTCAGAGCATTTGAGAACGTCCGACCAAAATGTGGTTATAAGAGGGCAGTCCCACCAAATGTGCATAAAACCCCCTGGGGCTCCCTTACATCTCCAGTAAAGATTCGAGAGAGTGGGAAACATCTTATTAAGGACATGGGGGGTCCTGTACCATCTATATATAAGCTTGTAAAGAGTTTCCATCGTTGATAAGCATAAGGAACTCGCCTGGGTGTTACGAAATATAGAATCCCAGTTAGCCTGTGTAGCCAATCTAGGCATTTCCCTCTCCCAGGAAATCATAAAGGCAGGGGGTTGAGGAAATAGGTTTTCCATAATAAGTGCATAAATTTGGGAAATAGCATGTGTAGAGGAACGAGTGGAAATGCATAATTTTTTTTAAAAATGGTGAGATCTCTAGATATGTCAAAGAGATTCTTGGAGGACGTTAGAAAATGATGGACCTGAAGGAACTTCCAAAAATCAGCACTCGATATATTCCTAAGGGATTGAATATCTGAAAAGGACCGCACCCTGCCCGAACTCACCAGCTGACCGACCCTGAAAAACCCAGTCTCAGCCCACGGAGAAAGGCCTTCCCATGGAGACCTGGAACAAATGTGGGGCCAAGCTCTTTTAATTTGATGTTTAATCTCCTGTGAGGCACTGTATCAAAGGCTTTTGCAAAATCTAAGTAGACCACATCCACTGCTTTTCCTTGGTCAAGATTGTCGCTCACTTCCTCGTAGAAGTTAACTAAGTTAGTTTGACACGATCTGTCCCTCACAAACCCGTGCTGGTTCTTGCTAATAATCTTAGTGGTCTGCAGATACTCCTGTATGCTACAGGTATCCCTTGGAATTCCTTCCAATATTTTCCCCACTATAGATGTCAAACTAATCGGCCTGTAGTTACACGGATGATTTTTGGATCCCTTTTTAAATAATGGCACTACCTCCACTATACGCCAATCCTTCGGTACCATGCCTGATCTAATTGAACTATTGAAAATAAAGTACAGGGGTCTTGCTAGTTGTGACCTAAGCTCCATAAGAACCCTCGGATGAAGTCCATCCGGGCCAGGTGATTTATTAATCGTTATTTTGCGTAATCTCTCCCTGACTACTTCTTCACTTAAACAAGTATCTAACCACGAAACATTCCTGTCACTATTGCTATGCACTACTCCCGTCAGTTCTTCTCTGGTGAACACTAATGAAAAAAATGTATTCAGTATTTCTGCTTTTGATTCGTCATCATTTAACAATACTCCAAATTCATCTTTCGATGGACCTATGTTCTCCTTTTTTAATCTTTTACTGTTTATGTATTTAAAAAAAAATTTGGATCAGTTTTACTCTCTTTAGCAATTAACTTTTCGTTTTTCATTTTAGCTGCTTTTATTAAATTTTTGCGTCTTTTATTGCATTCCTTGTAGTACTGGAATGAATCCCCCTATCCATTAGATTTAAATGCTTTGAAAGCACGTCTCTTTTTATCGATTTCGGCCTTGACCTTCTTGTTAAGCCACATCGGTTTGAGTTTGGTACTCCTGCGCTTACTACCCATGGGGATAAATTTATGAATATTGCTATCCAGCAACCCTTTTAAAGCATCCCACATTTCCGAAGTGTTCTTACCATGAAACAAAACTTCCCACTCAATGTCGTTTAATGCACATCTCAGCATACTGAAGTCAGCCTTCCTAAAGTTAAATGTTTTTGTTGAACCCTTATAGCTATGTTTCCTGAAACTAATATCGAAAGTGATCACAGTTACCCAAGGTCTCCCCAACTCCCCATATCCTTAACTCTTCTACCATGTATCTTTCCCATACTTCACCACTCATCTCCTCAATTCTTCCACCGTGTATCCATTTCCATACTTCACCACTCATCTCCTCAACTCTTCCACAATGTATCCTTCCCATACTTCACCACTCATCTCCTCAACTCTTCAACCATGTAGCCTTCCCATACTTCACCACTCATCTCATCAACTCTTCCACCATGTATCCTTCCAATACTTCACCAGTCATCTCCTCAACTCTTCCACCTTGTATCCTTCTCACACTTCACCACTCATCTCCTCAATTCTTCCACCATGTATCCATTTCCATACTTTACCACTCATCTCCTCACCTCTTCCACCATGTATCCTTCCCATACTTCACCACTCATCTCCTCAACTCTTCCACCATGTATCCTTCCCATACTTTAGCACTTATCTCCTCAACTCTTCCACCATGTATCCTTCCCATACTTCACCACTTATTTCCTTAACTCTTCCACCATGTATCCTTTCATCTACTCAACTCTTCCTCCATGTATCCTTCCCATACTTCAAAACTCATCTCCTCAACTCCTCCACCATGTATCCTTCCCATACTTCACCACTCATCTCCTCAACTCTTCCACCATGTATCCTGCCCATACTTCAGCAGTTATCTCCTCAACTTGTCCACCATGTATCCTTCCCATACTTCACCACTCATCTTCTCAACACTTCTACTATGTATCCTCTCATCTACTCAGCTCTTCTATCATGTAGCCTTCCCATACTTTACAACTGATCTCATCAACTCTTCCACCATGTATCCTTCCCATACTTCACCACTCATCTCCTCAACTCTTCCACCATGTATCCTTCCCATACTTCAGCACTTATCTCCTCAACTATTCCCCCATGTATCCTTCCCATACTTCACAAATCATCTCCTCAACTCTTCCACCATGTATCCTCTCCTCTACTCAACTCTTCCACCGTGTATACTTCCCATACTTCACCACTCATCTCCTCAAATCTTCTACCATGTATCCTCTCATCTACTCAACTCTTCCACCGTGTATCCTTCCCATACTTCAAAACTCATCTCCTCAACTCTTCTACCATGTATCCTCTCATCTACTCAACTCTTCCACCATGTATCCTTCCCATACTTCAAAACTCATCTCCTCAACTCTTCCACTGTGTATCCTTCCCATACTTCAAAACTCATGTCCTCAACTCTTCCACCATGTATCCTTCTCATACGTCACCACTCATCTCCTTAACTCCTTTACCGGGTGGTCTTCAGGTTGCCGACTGTCGGGATCCCGTGGCACAGTATACAGGCGCCGGAATCCCGACAGCTGGCATACCGACAGATTTTCTCCCTCGTGGGCTGACTTTCCTCTAGTTCTCCCCCTAGCATTTTTCCTTTCATCCCCTTGACCCCTACTCCCATACACCTACTCTGACACTATTCGCTTTCCCATATGATGGTAACAGTATCATGGAGTGCTGAACTGACCCCCCCTTCTGATCTACCTACCCAGTCTGTGTTGCTACTGTATAGCAATGTTTTGTGCTTATGCTACCTACTAATACTCTGAATACTGTACTGTTACTCTGTATTTAATATTGTTTATAGGAGAAATGTATCAAACATCTATAGAGTGGAGAAGTGGACAAGTAGACGGGATCCAGTCATGTGACCGGTGCTCGGGATCCCAGCAGCCACTATGCCGACGCCAGGATCCCAAACAGTCAAAATGCCGGCACACAGAATGCCGACCCACCAGCACTATTCCCACATGTGAGTGTCCATGACACCCATAGAGCGGGAATAGAACCTGTGGTTGTGCTCCCCATCCATCCTGCCAGCATTCTGCTGCCAGGATCCCAGGGTCGGTATGCTGACCACCGGGATCCCCAGCACCAATCTCACAGCCACAACCCAAGTAGACAAGTATCACATAGCAACCCATCAGCTTCCAGCTAGCATTTATCTATAAAGTGGATTGGATGATACTGTATGGGCAATTTCTCAACTTCTCCACTCTTTAGAAGGTTTGATACATTCCCCCCTTTATGTTTTACCCTCTTGATCGATGCTACGGACGTTTTGTGTCACTTTACAAAGAAAAGAAAAGGATAGTTGGTCTTCCCTATCTTGTTTGTCTAACCATCAAGAATTCCCAAACTAAACTGCAATTTGCTGAAATTACATCCAACATACACTAGAAGCCAATAACATGAAAGAAGCATGTAGTTGATAACTAATTGATTAGATGTGTTTCCATCAATATTAGCTCAAATGAAACTCCATGTTTCACAAATGACTAGAAGTACAGGGGTCCCATTGCCCACATAGACCCTACAGATACTGAGATATTCAACACCATTAATTCCTCACCTAAATGAGGAAGATGATGCATGTACTTAGCGACAGGACAGGCAATGTAACGATACATCGGCCGCCCCGTACACAGCAAATGATATATTTCTCATGGTCACATTACCCTGCATCCAGTTGTTTGCCAGGTCGCTGCACGCCCGACAAGAAGACCCGCAAATTACCTACGGGGATGCACGGTAGTGGGTACACACTAGACCAGAGGTTCTCAAACTCGGTCCTCGGGGGCACACACAGTGCATGTTTTGCAGGTCTCCTCACAGAATCGCAAGTGAAATAATTAGCTCCACCTGTGGACCTTTAAAAATGTGTCAGTGAGTAATTAATACACCTGTGCACCTGCTGGGTTACCTGCAAAACATGCACTGTGTGTGCCCCCGAGGACCAAGATTGAGAACCTCTGCACTAGATGATGTGCTGGACCGATCTGCCAGATCAGATGACATATCACCTAGTGTGTACTCAGTTTAAGGATATGAGCCTATTACGTTTGTTTTCTCTTCAGTAGTAAAGTCTTCTTGCATTTATGACATACAGTGAAACTTTGTAATGCAAACAATTAAATTATTTAAAAAAAACACATACATACAGTAACAATTAGATATGAGTGGCTCGGGACTTCCCGCCAGACTTGGAAACCAGAACGAGGCAAAATGTCATCATCCCACTGTCGGATTCTTGCGGCTTTTGGATCCCATATAAACAGCTGTGTGTCACTGCCATTTTCACTCTGGACTTGGAGAGTGAGGGTGGCAGTGGGTGGGGTTAGTGTGTGCTCTGTAGGGGTGCTGCTGCAGTCAATGTGGTGTAACTGTGCTGTGTTAGGGGCACAGTTCTGGCTGACATTGGTATTTCATGTGCTGAAGCTGTACATGGGTGTTGCTGTCCTGGCTGTCACTGTGTTGTACAGGGTGCAGGGGTACTGTCCTCCTGTATGCTGGAAAATATAGAGGTGCTGCTGGCCCTGTATGTTGTAAAAATTTAGGGGTGCAGTTGTTAAAAATTAAAAGCACACTGCTCCTGTATGCTGTAAAATACTGGGGTGCTGCTGGCCCTGTATGTTGTAAAAATTCAGAGGTGCAGTTGTTAAAAATGTAAAGTACATTGCTGTATGCTGTAAATATAGGGGTTTTGCTGTTCAAATAACATTATAGTGGCCCTTGTATGCTATAAAAATTCAGGGGTGCAGTGAAAATCAATGTACACTGGTCCTGTCTTGTAAGCTGTAATAATTGTAGGGTGCAGTGAAAATCAATATACACTGGCCCTGTCTTGTATGCTGTAAAATTAGGGCTGCAGTTGTTAAAAATTGAAAGCACACTGCTCCTGTATTCTTTTAAATATAGGGGTGCTGCTGGCCCTGTATGTTGTAAACATTCAGAGGTGCACTTGTTAAAAATTTATACACACTGCTCCTATATGCTGTAAAATATTGGGGTGCTGCTGGCCCTGTATGTTGTAAAACTTCAGAGGTGAAGTTGCTAAAAATTTAAAGCACACTGCTGTATGCTGTAAAATATTGGGGTGTTGCTGTTCAAATATCATTACACTGGCCCTGTATGTTGTAAAAATACAGGGGTGCAGGTGTTAAAAATGAAAAGCACACTGCTGTATGCTGTAAAATATAGGGGTGTTGCTGTTCAAATAACATTACACTGGCTGGCCCTGTATGTTGTAAAAATTCAGGGGTGCAGTTGTTAAAAATTAAAAGCACACTGCTGTATGCTGTAAAATATAGGGGTGTTGCTGTTCAAATAACATTACACTGGCCCTGTATGTTGTAAAAAATCAGGGGTGCTGTTGTTAAAAATTCAAAGCACACTGCTGTATACTGTAAAATATAGGGTTTTTGCTGTTCAAATAATATTACACTGGCCCTGTATGCTATAAAAATTCAGGGGTGCAGTGAAAATCAATGTACACTGGCCCTGTCTTGTAAGCTGGAATAATTCTAGGGTGTACTGAAAATCAATGTACACTGGCCCTGTCTTGTATGCTGTAAAATTACAGGGAGGTTGAGAAATACAGGGGTGCTGGCACAGTCTGCGGTTGCGATGTTTAGGCCTGACCTTCACAACACTGTATGGGAAGAGGAGGCTCCTACCACCATTTGCACGCCCCCTGCAATTGCTGGGAGGAGCACCGCCAGTCCAGTTGCTGATATTAAGATTGAGGATGTCACTGTAGAAGTACACCTGGATGCGGAGGATATGGGTGTTGCTGGTGCTGAGGAGGAAGTTGACGATGAGGATTCTGATAGTGATGTGGTTTGTTTGAATAAGGCACCAGTGGAGACAGTTGTTGGCCATTGTCATGCCTGGGCAAAATACCCAGAAAGCCACCTCTTCGGTGTGGAATTATTTCTCCACAAATCCGGACAACAGGTGTCACGCCATCTGTTGCCTTTGTCAATCCATAATAAGTAGGGGTAAGTACGTTAACCACCTTCGAACATCCTCCCTTATACGTCACCTGCAGCGCATTCATCATAAGTCATTGTCAAGTTGGGTAATAGCATAAGCAGTCCACTGACACCTAAATTATATGGTTTGTTTGTTTGTTTGTTTGTTTGAATATTATTTCTCTATGAGGATGATGGTGTAAACACTGAAGGGGGAGGATCTGAGGATTAGGACATCTTGCCACTGTAGAGCCAGTTTGTGCAAGGAGAGATTAATTGCTTCTTTTTTGGTGGGGGCCCAAACAAACAAATAATTTCAGCCAAAGTTATGTGTCACACCCTGTTGCTGAAATGATTGGTTTATTAAAGTGTGCATGTCCTGTTTATACAACATAAGGGTGAATGGGAGGGCCCAAGGAAAATTCCATCTGGCACATCATTTATTTGCCTGCCACATCATTCCAGAGGTGCTGCCCTATATGGGGTGCTGTCCCTCTACCCTATCTGTCCAGGGGTGCTGCCCCACTGCCATTTAAGTCCAGGGGTGCTGGTGCCTGTCTGCTGTGCTGTGTAATTCTCCAGGGGTGCTACCTATGCTGTATAAATCCAGGGGTGCTGCTGTACTTGATCCTATTTTTAAATGAAAGCCTAGAGCAGATATGAAACAAGCTTCAACATCACAAACAGATTTGTGAAAACTAGCCGCAAAGGTGGAAATGGAAAGTGTTTTTAAATAAAGTGGGGAGAGACCACATTTGTGGCCAAAGACAGTTTGACTCAGAAGAAACTGAATCATAATCCACCGCAACTGCCAGAGAGGTAAACGTGATGTTTTCTGCCGGAGCATTAGAGAGACGTTCTTCTCAATTATTTCATGTTAGGGACTAAACTCAAATGAATGGCTCCAATTAGTCAACATTAATTTTGATTTATTATTGATGTTCCACATTTTGGGATTATTTATTTAGAAGATGCACATTTGTTGTTCAGAGATCTTCTTTTCCTAAGGGCTGTGTGGGGTTATCACAAGACATCTCGGTGTTAGAAGAACAGAGTTTCAGTGATCTTCCATTGCATCAGCTTTCCATTGCACTGCAGCACTAGATGGGCCAGGAGCTCCTATGAGGCACAATCAGTTACTGAATAAGGCCCAGTATGGAGTCTCATGGTGGCTTACAGCCAGGAAGCTGTCTAACTTGCCAGGCTGAGGCATGCTGTGGACACGGAGGTTAGCATTGCTTCCTCCCTCAGTCCTACATATACAAGATGTGTCACATCCATCTTTGCTATATCCCGCCATGTATGGCACAGTTTTGCATGCCTTAGACTCAGAGATTTTGACATGCCTTGTGATTTTTCTTAATTTGCTTCTTTAATATGTTACTTTATACATATTCTGTTATGGGAAATAACATTTTTGAAATTTATCCACTCGCTACTCGTGAAAAACAGCTTAGCCATGTTTTACATGTTGTACCAAATTGGTAAAAAGCAAAGATGTAAATGGACACATCTGTAGTATGAAATTAGTTTGACTGAAGAGTGGTAAGATCCACTAGTGCAGGGGCTTAATAACCAAAATATTTACTGCACAGTCGTGCTTAGTACTTTACCGAACCCACCCGAACTCAACTTTCCCCATCTGGGGCTGCTGTGGGTCTCAGGAGGGGCTGCTAAAACATTTAAGGGGCTGCTTTATTTAAAAATAAAATATGAATAAAACAGACACACAGGTATGCTCACATGCGTGTAACTGGGAGCTGTGAAAATAAAAAATAAAGCATCTGTCACAAAATCTGTAAATAAAAATGCAATAAAAAATGGAATAAACAGAAACCCACAAGATTTTCAGAAAATAAGTCTCCAGACTCCGTGGAGGGGAAAATATCCAATCTTGATCCTGTGGTATACTCCAGTTTATTTTCATCCCAGCATTAAGTCCAAGATTATCTTAATCCCTAAAAATGGAGAAAGGGGTACAATTTTGGAGGCTCTGGCCCCTAGTTTTTTAGTTTGTCTAGTAATGTGGTAATTAATAATTAAATATTTGCTTGGTTGAAGTCCTTTCTGTTCCACACTAATATAGGAGTGGAGGTGAAAGCCTGTGTGTTGTTCCTGATTGTGTGTGCCTCTCTAATTTTTAATCACCTTCTTGACACTGTCCTCTTCCTCTTCTCATAATGTGAAAAGACAACAAATATGGAGGTGGTATGTTTGTAGCTAGCTATGATTCTGAGAACTTGGCGAGCTTCTTCGAGGGGGACCACCTGTCGCTGAAATGATGGGTTTATTAAACTGTGCATGTCCTGTTTAAACAACATAAGGGTGGGAGGGCCGGGAGGGCCAAAGACAATTCCATCTTGCACCTCTTTTTCTTCTTTGCATTATGTGCTCTTTGGGGCGTAGTTTTTAAAACTGCCATCCTGTCTGCCACTGCAGTGCCACTCCTAGATGGGCCAGGTGTTTGTGCCGCCCACTTGTGTCGCTTAGCTTAGTCATCCAGCTACCTCGTTGCACCTCTTTTTTTCCCCTTTGCATTATGTGCTCTTTCGGGCCTAGTTTTTAAAACTGCCATCCTGTCTGTCAATGCAGTGCCACTCCTAGATGGGCCAGGTGTTTGTGTCGCTCACTTGTGTCACTTAGCTTAGTTATCCAGCTGCATCAGTGCAAACCTTTGGCCTAAACACAATATTGTGAGGTGTGAGGTGTTCAGAATAGACTGGAAATTAAAGTTATTGAGCTTAATAATACCGTAGGATCAAAATTACCCCAAAATTCTGTGATTTTAGCTGTTATGTTTTTTTCAAAAAACATCCAGATCCAAAACCAAAACCAGCAAGGGTGGTTTTGGCAAAACCAATCCAGATCCAAAACACAAGCAGGTATCCGTATCCAAAACCAATACACAAAACCCGAAAAGTGTCCACCGCAAATCTCTAGTAACAATGCACAAAAGGAGGTGAGCTCCTTATATACAAATCAAACCATATTGAGATTCCACACAGGATATCTTTCTAGTGTTTCTTTGAATGTTGTTTTGTGATTTCTTTTGCAATTAGACTATCTTATCTACCACTTTCATATAACACAATAGAAGACTCTAGAATAAATGTTAACATGAATCATGATGGCATATACTGTATACTGGTATAATAACTCACGTCTCATTAGTACAGTCCACTTGTTTGCTTGAGTTATAGTGTCATCTAGTGGCGGAAAACAGGAACTTGTTTCAAATGCTGTAAAATACTGTGTGGAGTGAAGTTTATTATTATTATTTTATTTATTACAAGTTATTTATATAGCACACACATATTCCGCAGCGCTTTACAGAGAATATATGGCCATTCACATCAGTCCCTGCTCCCCAGTGGAGCTTACAATCTATATTCCCTAGCTAATTTATAAGCACACACACTCATACTAGGGTTCATTTTGTCAGAACTTGAAGCCAATTAACCTACCAGTATATTTTTGGATTGTGGGAGGAAACCGGAGTACCCGGAGGAAACCCACGCAAGTATGGGGACAATATACAAGCTCCACACCGTTAGGGCCATGGTGGGAATCAAACCCATGATCTCAGTGCTTTGAGGCGGTAATTCTAACCATTACACCGTCCGTACTGCCCAAAATCTGTTTTTGGGATGCGGATTTGTGCATGAAAATGCGTTAGGTGACCAATATTTTTAGTATTTGAGCTAAAAATGTGAACTATAAGATCATAAATTACACCCACATGACATATATCTACAGTATATATTTACAATGTTGCAAATAGTATAGGTATAAACAATACTGTTATTATCAGAAATGACATACACCCTACCACCCGTGTGTGTGCTGACAGCATCTCACTGGCCGCACGTGTGCACTGCGCATAGTAATTCAGACTGAGATCACTGCCGCTGCAGCGATGCAGTCTGAATTACCCCCATAATTGGGCCAAGTGGCAGAATTCACCTCTATATACAACCAACTTCACGTCTTTAAGAGTTAAAGCTTTGTGTCTTAAAGGAACTGTAACTTCAATGCTGTCTTTGTTTAAGTGCGCCCACTATGAAGGTCACGATGGAACATATACTGTGTATATATATATTATATATACAGTGGTCGAAGTGGGAATTTAGAAGTGGGGATATGGAAAATTTAACATAATGGACGAGGATGCGGGGTGCAACTGGAAGCCCAGAAAATTAAGGGATTTTGAGAACGTAAAAATTTATTTTTGATACTTTTTAAAACTATATAGTATAAAAGAACCATATTAAATGTTATAATGTTATCATATCTGTGTTCCCTCTCTACCCTGTATCCATCATCCTCTTCCCCATACAGTATGTTTTATTTAATATTTCCTTAATGTCACCCCTGATCCTCTTACTTCCTCCTTCCCTTACTTACCCCCTATACCTCTCATACCCTCTGTCCTTCTTTAGTGAGTAATTCAGATCTGATCGCTGGGCAGTGATTTTTGCAGTTCTGCGATCAGATAGTTGCCGCCTACAGGGGGAGGGGATATTTTAGCTGTGCAAGTGTGCAAACTGATTTTGTGCAGTCTCTGCGCAGCCTAGGACTTACTAAGCCGCTGCGATCACATCAGCCTATCCGGGACCGGAATTGACCACTCCACCTCACTTCCTCCTTCCATCCATCTCTCATCTCTCCACCTCACTTCCTCGTTCCATCCATCTCTCATCTCTCCACCTCACTTCCTCCTTCCATCCATCTCTCATCTCTCCACCTCACTTCCTCCTTCCATCCATCTCTCATCTCTCCACCTCACTTCCTCCTTCCATCCATCTCTCATCTCTCCACCTCACTTCCTCCTTCCATCCATCTCTCACCTCTCCACCTCACTTCCTCCTTCCATCCATCTCTCATCTCTCCACCTCACTTCCTCCTTCCATACATCTCTCACCTCTGCACCTCACTTCCTCCTTCCATCCATCTCTTACCTCTCCACCTCACTTCCTCCTTCCATCCATCTCTTACCTCTCCACCTCACTTCCTCCTTCTATCCATCTCTCACGTCTCCCCCTCACTTCCTCCTTCCATCCATCTCTCACCTCTCCACCTCACTTCCTCCTTCCATCCATCTCTTACCTCTCCACCTCACTTCCTCCTTCCATCCATCTCTCATCTCTCCACCTCACTTCCTCCTTCCATACATCTCTCACCTCTGCACCTCACTTCCTCCTTCCATCCATCTCTTACCTCTCCACCTCACTTCCTCCTTCCATCCATCTCTTACCTCTCCACCTCACTTCCTCCTTCTATCCATCTCTCACGTCTCCCCCTCACTTCCTCCTTCCATCCATCTCTCACCTCTCCACCTCACTTCCTCCTTCCAATCATCTCTCATCTCTCTACCTCACTTCCTCCTTCCATCCATCTCTCACCTCTGCAACTCTCCCTCCCTCCTTCCTTCTCTCACATCAGGGTGCACTGTGATAAAAATGCAATACAAAATATAGCATTGAAACGTTGGTAATTCATACCTTTCTGCATGTTTATTCTGAGTACCGGCATTATGAAATCGATGTTATACGCTGTACGCTGTACCCGGAGGACACGACTTATCAAGCTATGCATCTAGTTGTGTCTGCCTGAGGCATGCCGTTTTGCACATTTCAAAAGAGAAAACTTTGTACAGGTAGTTCCCAAACTGGTTGCTGTGGCACCCTGGGGTGACACGGTCCACCTGCAGGGGTGTCACGGGTTGGTGGTCCAGCACTAAATCAAATTATCTATGGTTAAGGTGGTGGCTGTCAATCACAAATTTGTGGACAAACAGAAGCGCAGCCTTGTCCAACACCACATACTGACCCTAAGGATGACAGGTAAGCACAAGTTACATGGGGGGGGGGGGGGGGGGGATTTATCAAAGCTTGGAGAAACAAAGTGGTGAGAGATAAAGTACCAACCAATCCACTCCTAACTGCCAATTTTCAAACACAGCCTGTATAAATAGCAGTAGATTGGCTGGCAAGTGTATCTCCATCCACCCTATCTCTTGCCAAGCTTTGATAATTCTCCCCCTTAATTTTATGATTTTTGATGGATTCCTCAATAAGAAACTTTTGGCCTAGGGGTGCTGTGAAAAAATTGCTTATACTCTTCTAGGGCACCATGAATCAATAAAGTTTGTGAACCACTTTTAAATACTAAACTAACATTTTCTGAATTCCAAATCTAATACAGGTTTTGTTCAGAGCTTCTGCTCTGGGGTCATTTGGCCTGATGCAGAGTTGTAAGCAGTTTACGGTGCGCCGCCTGATTGGTGAATACTCAGTGCGATAGAACCCATTAAACAATCTGCCAACAGGCGTTCATTCAACTGAGCATCAGCTCCTTCATGTATTAATGTTACTGCTTGGTACTGAGTCTGAATTGTACGAGGGTGGTTCAATAAATAAGGTAACAAGACTGCTCATTGCTTAAATGTATTCAGCTCGTACATATACGTATAATCAATAGTATTGCCTTGGTACAGATTATTTTTCCACATAGTCCCATATTTGTCGAAGCACTTTGATCCAGCGGTACACGAAGGTTTGTATCCCGGCACAGAAGAAATCAGTGTCAAGCTCCTGAAGCCAGGAAGTAATCGCTTGCTGGACTTCACCGTCGGTTGCGAATCGCCTTCCTCCCAGGTGCTTCTTCAACGGTCCAAAGAGATGGAAATCACTCAGAACCAGGTCAGGGTTGTGGGGAGGATGGTTTAGTACCTGCCAATGGATCACTGCTCATCTTGAACGCTATCAAAGGCAGTGCACCAAAACCAAACCTGTTTCAGTGACATGACGTTATCACTGTACATGTTAACTAGTCTTAATGTACGACCTTCAAGCTTTTATAGTGCTTAATTCCACACAGCAGCAACTTGATACCTAACCCTTTAATTAAAGATGCACCTTGCACCCCCTTTGTTTCAGCACCGCTGTGAAATCTGATCAAAGTGCTACTACAGGTGATTATAGTACTGTGTGGCATAATGTGTATAAGGGGTAGTACTGTTCAGCGTAACGTATATAAGGGGTAGTACTGTATGGCGTAACTTGTATAAGGGGTGCTACTGTGTGGTATAATGTGAATAAGGGGCTCTAGTCAGAGCCGGATTTAGGGCTCAGGCTGCCCCCCCTCCAAAGCACAATGATGTCGGCCACTGAACATCCAACTCCTCCGCCTTCCCGGCTTAATAACTCACCAGCTGTACCTTTGCACGGGTGCTCGGTGCCTCTACAGCCATTCCTGACGATCCATGTGTCAGTATGCCGTGCTACGCCACTGCTCTGATCCGGAGGTGAGGGGGGAGGGGGGGGGGCAGTGACTGCTGTATACAAATTGTGCCAGGTTGAGCCCCTTATACACGTTGCGCCAGGTCGAGCCCCTTATACACATTGTACTAGGCAGCCCCTTATACACATTGCACTAGGTAGCCCCTTAAACACATTGCACTAGGCAGCTTCTTATACACGTTGCACTAGGTAGCTTCTTATACACGTTGCACTAGGTAGCCCCTTATACACATTGCACTAGGTAGCCCCTTATACACATTGCACTAGGCAGCTTCTTATACACGTTGCACTAGGTAGCTTCTTATACACGTTGCACTAGGTAGCCCCTTATACACATTGCACTAGGTAGCCCCTTATACACATTGCACTAGGTAGCTTATTATACACGTTGCACTAGGTAGCCCCTTAGACTGCTTTATATAACATATGGAGCAGAATCTGACAGTTTAAGATACAGCACTCTAGGCAAAGCACGATGCAGACTACTGTACACAGAATCCGTTGCCAGGTGATAAACCATGGTACTGTAGGTGTCATCTCAGAGCCATAACTACGGGTGTGTGAATGATGCTGTTGCACAGGACGCAGCAATAGCACCCTGCAGCCAGCAGCACTATGGCAGTGCCACCTGGAGTTTCCAAGAGACACTCCTGTCATGCACCCTGCAGAATGTGAAGTTGCCAGAGCGTCCTTAGGATGCTTTAGGACAGAGCTCTACATCCTAGAGCTGGTGTCCCCGCCCTCTAGGAGTGACATCATGACATCTCGGGTCTAGGGGTGGGGCCGACACAGGTCACTCTGTCACGGCGCTGTGTTTTCTGATGATAGATCACTCTAGGTAACATACTGTATAAGTACATAAAGCAGAATTTGGTACTTGGAAATTGATCATTATACTGTATGTGTATTGTAGGTAGACCAAGACATCCATCTGGTGTCATAGAACACTGCCTAGGCAGCACAGGATTTTGGTCATAGAACCTAATCTATTCTCAGTAACCCTTCCAGATGAAATAACTAAGGATACATCGGCATACAAGGATTAGTGTGGCTTGGTGTCTCCAGACAGATTTAAATTTTGCTTCCTTTCCAATCAACACACTTAAAAAGTGAGCCCCACGGCAATGGGCATACAGTACATGCATTTCAACTGCTACTCTTGCTCTCTGGTGTTTCTTGACTGCTTGTAAGCTTGCCGTTATGCACAATAATGTTGTAGTAATTGTTATGTTTATAAGGGTAACATGTTCAGAACTAAAGCAATGGACAGAGGGGGTAATTCCGACCCGATCGCTCGCTGCAGTTTGTCACAGCACAGCGTTCAGGTCATACTGAGGCAGAGGCACACACACTCGTACTGAAACACACACACTGATACGGAGACACACACACTGACACTCATACTGAGGCAGAGGCACACACACTCGTACTGAAACACACACACTGATACGGAGACACACACACTGACACTCATACTGAGGCAGAGGCACACACACTCGTACTGAAACACACACACTGATACGGAGACACATACACTGACACTCATACTGAGGAAGAGGCACACACACTCATACTGAAACACACACACTGACACTCATACTGAGACACACACTGACACTGAGACACACACACACACACACACACACACACACACACACACACACTGACACTCATACTGAGGCAGAGGCACACACACTCATACTGAAACACACACACTGATATGGAGACACACACTAACACTCATACTGAGGCAGAGGCACACACTGAAACACACACACAGTCATACTAAGACACACACACCCTGACACTCATACTGGGGGGTATATTTACTAAAATTCGTATTTTTCTGAAGTAGGTTAAAGTTCAAACACGAATGACATTGAATGTGTGAATTTGCAACTTTTTGAATTTTGTACGCCTCATTTACTATGCTGTCGTAGTCTGCATTTTCGTTTTTTCCGATGTCGATGTCATTTGTATTTTCGGACAGTGTTTTACGGGAGTGAATAGTGAAACACTGCTGAAATTAACACAATGAATCTCGGCCGGATCTGTGAGATCCGTGTAGGGCTTCATTGTGCACCTTTAAAAAAAAATTAAAGTATTAAAAATCAAGAAAAAATTTGCGTGGGGTCCCCCCTCCTACCAGCCTCGGGCTCTTTGAGCCGGTCCTGGTTGTAAAAATTAGGGATGTGCACTTGAAATTTTTCGGGTTTTGTGTTTTGGTTTTGGGTTCGGTTCCGCGGCCGTGTTTTGGGTTTGACCACGTTTTGGCAAAACCTCACCGAATTTTTTTTGTCGGATTCGGGTGTGTTTTGGATTCGGGTGTTTTTTTCAAAAAACCCTAAAAAACAGCTTAAATCATAGAATTTGGGGGTCATTTTGATCCCAAAGTATTATTAACCTCAAAAACCATAATTTCCACTCATTTTCAGTCTATTCTGAATACCTCACACCTCACAATATTATTTTTAGTCCTAAAATTTGCACCGAGGTCGCTGGATGACTAAGCTAAGCGACCCTAGTGGCCGACACAAACACCTGGCCCATCTAGGAGTGGCACTGCAGTGTCACGCAGGATGGCCCTTCCAAAAAACACTCCCCAAACAGCACATGACGCAAAGAAGAAAAAAAGAGGCGCAATGAGGTAGCTGTGTGAGTAAGATAAGCGACCCTAGTGGCCGACACAAACACCTGGCCCATCTAGGAGTGGCACTGCAGTGTCACGCAGGATGGCCCTTCCAAAAAACACTCCCCAAACAGCACATGACGCAAAGAAGAAAAAAAGAGGCGCAATGAGGTAGCTGTGTGAGTAAGATAAGCGACCCTAGTGGCCGACACAAACACCTGGCCCATCTAGGAGTGGCACTGCAGTGTCACACAGGATGGCCCTTCCAAAAAACACTCCCCAAACAGCACATGACGCAAAGAAGAAAAAAAGAGGCGCAATGAGGTAGCTGTGTGAGTAAGATAAGCGACCCTAGTGGCCGACACAAACACCTGGCCCATCTAGGAGTGGCACTGCAGTGTCACGCAGGATGGCCCTTCCAAAAAACACTCCCCAAACAGCACATGACGCAAATAAAAATGAAAGAAAAAAGAGGTGCAAGATGGAATTGTCCTTGGGCCCTCCCACCCACCCTTATGTTGTATAAACAGGACATGCACACTTTAACCAACCCATCATTTCAGTGACAGGGTCTGCCACACGACTGTGACTGAAATGACGGGTTGGTTTGGACCCCCACCGAAAAAGAAGCAATTAATCTCTCCTTGCACAAACTGGCTCTACAGAGGCAAGATGTCCACCTCATCATCATCCTCCGATATATCACCGTGTACATCCCGCTCCTCACAGATTATCAATTCGTCCCCACTGGAATCCACCATCTCAGCTCCCTGTGTACTTTGTGGAGGCAATTGCTGCTGGTCAATGTCTCCACGGAGGAATTGATTATAATTCATTTTAATGAACATCATCTTCTCCACATTTTCTGGAAGTAACCTCGTACGCAGATTGCTGACAAGGTGAGCGGCGGCACTAAACACTCTTTCGGAGTACACACTTGTGGGAGGGCAACTTAGGTAGAATAAAGCCAGTTTGTGCAAGGGCCTCCAAATTGCCTCTTTTTCCTGCCAGTATAAGTACGGACTGTCTGACGTGCCTACTTGGATGCGGTCACTCATATAATCCTCCACCATTCTTTCAATGGTGAGAGAATCATATGCAGTGACAGTAGACGACATGTCCGTAATCGTTGTCAGGTCCTTCAGTCCGGACCAGATGTCAGCATCAGCAGTCGCTCCAGACTGCCCTGCATCACCGCCAGCGGGTGGGCTCAGAGTTCTGAGCCTTTTCCTCGCACCCCCAGTTGCGGGAGAATGTGAAGGAGGAGATGTTGACAGGTCGCGTTCCGCTTGACTTGACAATTTTGTCACCAGCAGGTCTTTGAACCCCAGCAGACTTGTGTCTGCCGGAAAGAGAGATCCAAGGTAGGTTTTAAATCTAGGTTCGAGCACGGTGGCCAAAATGTAGTGCTCTGATTTCAACAGATTGACCACCCGTGAATCCTTGTTAAGCGAATTAAGGGCTCCATTCACAAGTCCCACATGCCTAGCGGAATCGCTCCCTTTTAGCTCCTCCTTCAATGCCTCCAGCTTCTTCTGCAAAAGCCTGATGAGGGGAATGACCTGACTCAGCATGGCAGTGTCTGAACTGACTTCACGTGTGGCAAGTTCAAAAGGTTGCAGAACCTTGCACAACGTTGAAATCATTCTCCACTGCGCTTGAGACAGGTACATTCCACCTCCTATATCGTGCTCAATTGTATAGGCTTGAATGGCCTTTTGCTGCTCCTCCAACCTCTGAAGCATATAGAGGGTTGAATTCCACCTCGTTACCACTTTTTGCTTCAGATGGCAGGGCAGGTTCAGGCGTTTTTGGTGGTGCTCCAGTCTTCTGTACGTGGTGCCTGTACGCCGAAAGTGTCCCGCAATTCTTCTGGCCACCGACAGCATCTCTTGCACGCCCCTGTCGTTTTTTAAAAAATTCTGCACCACCAAATTCAAGGTATGTGCAAAACATGGGACGTGCTGGAATTTGCCCATATTTAATGCACACACAATATTGCTGGCGTTGTCCGATGCCACAAATCCACAGGAGAGTCCAATTGGGGTAAGCCATTCCGCGATGATCTTCCTCAGTTGCCGTAAGAGGTTTTCAGCTGTGTGCGTATTCTGGAAACCGGTGATACAAAGCGTAGCCTGCCTAGGAAAGAGTTGGCGTTTGCGAGATGCTGCTACTGGTGCCGCCGCTGCTGTTCTTGCGGCGGGAGTCCATACATCTACCCAGTGGGCTGTCACAGTCATATAGTCCTGACCCTGCCCTGCTCCACTTGTCCACATGTCCGTGGTTAAGTGGACATTGGGTACAACTGCATTTTTTAGGACACTGGTGAGTCTTTTTATGACGTCCGTGTACATTCTCGGTATCGCCTGCCTAGAGAAGTGGAACCTAGATGGTATTTGGTAACGGGGGCACACTGCCTCAAGAAATTGTCTAGTTCCCTGTGAACTAACGGCGGATACCGGACGCACGTCTAACACCAACATAGTTGTCAAGGCCTCAGTTATCCGCTTTGCAACAGGATGACTGCTGTGATATTTCATCTTCCTCGCAAAGGACTGTTGGACAGTCAATTGCTTGGTGGAAGTAGTAAAAGTGGGCTTACGACTTCCCCTCTGGGATGACCATCGACTCCCAGCAGCAACAACAGCAGCGCCAGCAGCAGTAGGCGTTACACGCAAGGATGCATCGGAGGAATCCCAGGCACGAGAGGACTCGTCAGAATTGCCAGTGACATGGCATGCAGGACTATTGGCATTCCTGGGGAAGGAGGAAATTGACACTGAGGGAGTTGGTGGGGTGGTTTGCGTGAGCTTGGTTACAAGAGGAAGGGATTTACTGGTCAGTGGACTGCTTCCGCTGTCGCCCAAAGTTTTTGAACTTGTCACTGACTTATTATGAATGCGCTGCAGGTGACGTATAAGGGAGGATGTTCCGAGGTGGTTAACGTCCTTACCCCTACTTATTACAGCTTGACAAAGGCAACACACGGCTTGACAAATGTTGTCCGCATTTCTGGTGAAATACTTCCACACCGAAGAGCTGATTTTTTTGGTATTTTCACCAGGCATGTCAACGGCCCTATTCCTCCCACGGACAACAGGTGTCTCCCCGGGTGCCTGACTTAAACAAACCACCTCACCATCAGAATCCTCCTTGTCAATTTCCTCCCCAGCGCCAGCAACACCCATATCCTCCTCATCCTGGTGTACTTCAACACTGACATCTTCAATCTGACTATCAGGAACTGGACTGCGGGTGCTCCTTCCAGCACTTGCAGGGGGCGTGCAAATGGTGGAAGGCGCATGCTCTTCACGTCCAGTGTTGGGAAGGTCAGGCATCGCAACCGACACAATTGCACTCTCCTTGTGGATTTGGGATTTCGAAGAACGCACAGTTCTTTGCGGTGCTTTTGCCAGCTTGAGTCTTTTCAGTTTTCTAGCGAGAGGCTGAGTGCTTCCATCCTCATGTGAAGCTGAACCACTAGCCATGAACATAGGCCAGGGCCTCAGCCGTTCCTTGCCACTCCGTGTGGTAAATGGCATATTGGCAAGTTTACGCTTCTCCTCCGACAATTTTATTTTAGATTTTGGAGTCCTTTTTTTACTGATATTTGGTGTTTTGGATTTTACATGCTCTGTACTATGACATTGGGCATCGGCCTTGGCAGACGACGTTGCTGGCATTTCATCGTCTCGGCCATGACTAGTGGCAGCAGCTTCAGCACGAGGTGGAAGTGGATCTTGATCTTTCCCTAATTTTGGAACCTCAACATTTTTGTTCTCCATATTTTAATAGGCACAACTAAAAGGCACCTCAGGTAAACAATGGAGATGGATGGATACTAGTATACTTATGGATGGACGAGCGACTGCCGACACAGAGGTAGCTACAGCCGTGGACTACCGTACTGTGTCTGCTGCTAATATAGACTGGATGATAAGGAGATGAAATTAATATATATATATATATATATAATATCACTAGTACTGCAGCCGGACAGGTATATATATTTATTATGTAATGACTGATGACGGACCTGCTGGACACTGTCAGCTCAGCAGCACCGCAGACTGCTACAGTAAGCTACTATAGTAGTATGTATGAAGAAGAAAAAAAAAAAGAAACACGGGTAGGTGGTATACAATTATGGATGGACGAGCGACTGCCGACACAGAGGTAGCTACAGCCGTGGACTACCGTACTGTGTCTGCTGCTAATATAGACTGGATGATAAGGAGATGAAATTAATATATATATATATATATAATATCACTAGTACTGCAGCCGGACAGGTATATATATTTATTATGTAATGACTGATGACGGACCTGCTGGACACTGTCAGCTCAGCAGCACCGCAGACTGCTACAGTAAGCTACTATAGTAGTATGTATAAAGAAGAAAGAAAAAAAAAACACGGGTAGGTGGTATACAATTATGGATGGACGAGCGACTGCCGACACAGAGGTAGCTACAGCCGTGGACTACCGTACTGTGTCTGCTGCTAATATAGACTGGATGATAATGAGATGAAATCAATATATATTATATCACACTAGTACTGCAGCCGGACAGGTAGATATATTTATTATGTAATGACTGATGACGGACCTGCTGGACACTGTCAGCTCAGCAGCACCGCAGACTGCTACAGTAAGCTACTATAGTAGTATGTATAAAGAAGAAAGAAAGAAAAAAACCACGGGTAGGTGGTATACAATTATGGATGGACGAGCGACTGCCGACACAGAGGTAGCTACAGCCGTGGACTACCGTACTGTGTCTGCTGCTAATATAGACTGGATGATAATGAGATGAAATCAATATATATATATATATATATATATATATATATATAATATCACTAGTACTGCAGCCGGACAGGTATATATATTTATTATGTAATGACTGATGACGGACCTGCTGGACACTGTCAGCTCAGCAGCATCGCAGACTGCTACAGTAAGCTACTATAGTAGTATGTATAAAGAAGAAAGAAAAAAAAACCACGGGTAGGTGGTATACAATTATGGATGGACGAGCGACTGCCGACACAGAGGTAGCTACAGCCGTGGACTACCGTACTGTGTCTGCTGCTAATATAGACTGGATGATAAGGAGATGAAATTAATATATATATATATATAATATCACTAGTACTGCAGCCGGACAGGTATATATATTTATTATGTAATGACTGATGACGGACCTGCTGGACACTGTCAGCTCAGCAGCACCGCAGACTGCTACAGTAAGCTACTATAGTAGTATGTATAAAGAAGAAAGAAAAAAAAAACACGGGTAGGTGGTATACAATTATGGATGGACGAGCGACTGCCGACACAGAGGTAGCTACAGCCGTGGACTACCGTACTGTGTCTGCTGCTAATATAGACTGGATGATAATGAGATGAAATCAATATATATTATATCACACTAGTACTGCAGCCGGACAGGTAGATATATTTATTATGTAATGACTGATGATGGACCTGCTGGACACTGTCAGCTCAGCAGCACCGCAGACTGCTACAGTAAGCTACTATAGTAGTATGTATAAAGAAGAAAGAAAAAAAAAAACCACGGGTAGGTGGTATACAATTATGGATGGACGAGCGACTGCCGACACAGAGGTAGCTACAGCCGTGGACTACCGTACTGTGTCTGCTGCTAATATAGACTGGATGATAATGAGATGAAATCAATATATATATATATAATATCACTAGTACTGCAGCCGGACAGGTATATATATTTATTATGTAATGACTGATGACGGACCTGCTGGACACTGTCAGCTCAGCAGCACCGCAGACTGCTACAGTAAGCTACTATAGTAGTATGTATAAAGAAGAAAGAAAAAAAAAACCACGGGTAGGTGGTATACAATTATGGATGGACGAGCGACTGCCGACACAGAGGTAGCTACAGCCGTGGACTACCGTACTATGTCTGCTGCTAATATAGACTGGATGATAATGAGATGAAATCAATATATATTATATCACACTAGTACTGCAGCCGGACAGGTAGATATATTTATTATGTAATGACTGATGACGGACCTGCTGGACACTGTCAGCTCAGCAGCACCGCAGACTGCTACAGTAAGCTACTATAGTAGTATGTATAAAGAAGAAAGAAAAAAAAAAAAAAACACGGGTAGGTGGTATACAAATATGGATGGACGAGCGACTGCCGACACAGAGGTAGCTACAGCCGTGGACTACCGTACTGTGTCTGCTGCTAATATAGACTGGATGATAATGAGATGAAATCAATATATATATATATAATATCACTAGTACTGCAGCCGGACAGGTATATATATTTATTATGTAATGACTGATGACGGACCTGCTGGACACAGTCAGCTCAGCAGCACCGCAGACTGCTACAGTAAGCTACTATAGTAGTATGTATAAAGAAGAAAGAAAAGAAAAAAACCACGGGTAGGTGGTATACAATATTATATATATATTATATACAATTATATATATATATATATATATATATATATTAAACTGGTGGTGACTGGTGGTCAGGTCACTGGTCACACTATCAGCAACTTGCAAGTAGTACTCCTAAGCAGGCAATCACAATATATATTATACTGGTGGTCAGTGTGGTCACAATGGCAGTGTGGCACTCTGGCAGCAAAAGTGTGCACTGTACGTTATATGTACTCCTGAGTCCTGCTCTCAGACTCTAACTGCTCCCCACTGTCAGTGTCTCCCCCACAAGTCAGATAATATACAGTCACACTATCTATCACTACAGCAAGTAACTAGTACTCCTCCTAATGCTCCCCAAAATTACTACTGTGTCTCTCTCTACTGTCTCACTCTCTTCTCTATAAACGGAGAGGACGCCAGCCACGTCCTCTCCCTATGAATCTCAATGCACGTGTGAAAATGGCGGCGACGCGCGGCTCCTTATATAGAATCCGAGTCTCGCGATAGAATCCGAGCCTCGCGAGAATCCGACAGCGGGATGATGACGTTCGGGCGCGCTCGGGTTAACCGAGCAAGGCGGGAAGATCCGAGTCGCTCGGCCCCGTGTAAAAAAACATGAAGTTCGGGCGGGTTCGGATTCCGAGGAACCGAACCCGCTCATCCCTAGTAAAAATATGGGGAAAAATTTGACAGGGGTTCCCCCATATTTTAACAACCAGCACTGGGCTCTGCGCCTGGTCCTGGTGCAAAAAATATGGGGGACAAAAAGCGTAGGGGTCCCCCGTATTTTTTGAACCAGCACCGGGCTCCACTAGTCAGAGAGATAATGCCACAGCCAGGGGACACTTTTATCTTGGTCCCTGCGGCCCTGGCATTAAATCACTAACTAGTCACCCCTGGCCAGGGTACCCTGGAGGAGTTGGGTTGAAGCCCAAGGCTGTCCCCCCATCCAAGGGCGGCGGATGGGGGGCTGATAGCCATAGTGTTAAAAAAAGAGAATTTAGTTATTTGTAGCAGTACTACAAGTCCCAGCAAGCCTCCCCGCAAGCTGGTACTTGGAGAACCACAAGTACCAGCATGCGGGGGGGAAACCTGTAGTTCTACTACAAAAAAATACCCCAAAAAATACAATACACAGACACCGTGAAAGTATAACTTTTTTACATACATGCACACTTACATTCATACATACTTACCTATGTTGACACGACGAGTCGGTCCCCTTCTCCACGTAGAATCCCAGGGTACCTGTAAATAAAATTATACTTACAAAAAATCCTGTTTAGATCGGTCCTCTTCTTATAAATTATAATCCACAAGAGTGACCTCACATATCCTCGCGGTCTACCGCTGACTGAAAAGTTCCCACCATTGGATACAATGTAGCGCCTATGCGCTACATTGTATCTCTGCCGTGCGCTGCCTGACTGACAGCTCAGGAGTGCACAGGGGCGGACTAGACCTGTGCTGGGCGTCCCCCTCATGTCAGGGAAGATCGTAGCTGTGCTAAATTTAGCACAGCTACGATCAACTCGGAATGACCCCCAGAGTCAATAGAATCTTAACCAGAGATGACATTTTAGAATCTACAGTGACATCATATTTGGACAGAACAAAAAGGAACATATCACAACGGACAGAGACCTTTGTGTCGCAGCAAAGGTTTGTGCAGTCAGGAACGGTCATAGGGGGTTATCCAGAGTTGATCGCAGTAGCAAATTTGTTAGCAGTTGGGCAAAACCATGTGCACTGCAGGGGGGACAGATATAACATGTGCAGAGAGCGTTAGATTTGGGTGGGTTATAGTGTTTCTGTGCAGGGTAAATACTGGCTGCTTTATTTTTACACTGCAATTTAGATTTCAGTTTGAACACACCCCACCCAAATCCAACACTCTCTGCACATGTTATATCTGCCCCACCTGCAGTGCACATGGTTTTGGCCAACGTCTAACAAATTTGCTGCTGCGATCAACAGTCTGAATTACCCCCCATTGATGCATTGGTAGATTTGCAGCATTGACAGTTGGTGTTGCCATTCGGCAGGTACCAACTGCCTGTGTAAAAGGGCACAGTGATGAATAGGGCAATAACTAGGAGGCAGAACTGTGAAGATCTTATCTGGCACTGATTTCATGAGTTTGTCTGAAACGTAGATGTTATTGCAAAGTCGTTGAACTTGTATCCCAGGTAAACGAGGCTCTTGGAAGGACAGATAGTGATCGGCCAGCTGTGCAATGCCACAGAAGCTGTATGTAAGGAGATTAGGGTTTACTGCTAAGGACATCTTACCCATTTGTAAAAGTGGCTGCATCAGCCTACGGTACATTCATTTTCTGCCCAAAAACAGAGAAATGCAGAGTAAATTTAAAGAAAGTATGTTGCAGAATTCTTTTGTATGTCGTATTAAATATGTCCAATTAAGTAGCAGCAGAGATACTGTAATACATGATGTTTGAGAGTGGGTTTTGAACCAAAACGATGAATCTAGAGGGTGCCAAGAAGGACAGGGGTGTGTGGCGGGGGTGGAGTGGGGGGAGGGGTTGGATCATTAGGTCGATAAATATTAGGTCAACAGAGAATAGGTCAACCCCATATGTTCGACATGCACATGGCTTACATGGTCAAAGGTCAACATGGTCAATAGGTTGACAGTGAAAAGCTAGGCAGGTACAAACAGTGTCAGACTGGGGCATGATGAAGGGCTATCTGGGGGAATGCAATGGTAGGAGCCCAAGCTTAAGGGCGTGGCCAGGCTTCAGTGGGGGTGTGTCCAGGCACCACAGAGGTTTGGCTATTAGTAGAGATGTGCACCAGAAATTTTTCTGGTTTTGTGTTTTGGTTTTGGATTCGGTTCCGCGGCTGTGTTTTGGATTCGAATGCGTTTTGGCAAAACCTCACTGAAATTTTTTTGCCAGATTCGGGTGTGTTTTGGATTCAGGTGTTTTTTTTTCAAAAAACCCTCAAAAACAGCTTAAATCATAGAATTTGGGGGACATCCTTGTCATTGGGGATTTTAATTACCCGGATATAAACTGGAGTAACGATTCATGTGCTAAAGCGAGGGGCAGCAGGTTCTTAAATATGTTTAGGGATCACTACTTGTCTCAATTAGTCGAGGACCCAACTAGGGGTAAAACTAGCCTGGATCTAGTAATTACTAATAATGTGGACATTATATCAAACACTAAAGTTGGGGAGACTTTGGGTAACAGTGATCACTTTATGATCACATTCGACATCAGTTTCAGGAAACATAGCTACAGGGGTTCCACCATAACTTTTAACTTTAGGAAGGCTAATTTCAGTATGCTTAGATGTGCACTTAACGACATAGAGTGGGAGGTTCTGTTTAATAACAAGAACACTTCGGAAATGTGGGATGTTTTAAAAGGGTTGCTGGATAGCAATATTCATAACTTTATTCCCATGGGCAGTAAACGCAGGAGTATTAAACTCAAACCGATGTGGCTTAACAAGAAGGTTAAGGCAGAAATGGATAAAAAAGTGGGCTTTCGAAGCATTTAAATCTAATGGAAAGGAGGAGTCTTTCAAGTATTACAAGGAGTGTAATAAGAAATGCAAAAAAGCATTAAGAGCAGCTAAAATGGAAAATGAAAAGCAAATCGCTATAGAGAGTAAAACCAATCCTAAAAAGTTTTTTAAATACATAAACGGTAAAAGGTTAAAAAAGGAGAATATAGGTCCATTAAAAGATGAATTAGGAGAATTGATAAATTATGACGAAATAAAAGCGGAAATACTGAACAAATTCTTTTCATCAGTATTCGCCAGTGAAGAACTGGTGGTGGGAGTAGAGCATAACAATTGTGACAGTAATGATTCATGGTTAGATACTTGTTTAAGCGAAGAAGTAGTCCGGGAGAGACTAAGCAAAATTAAGATTAATAAATCACCTGGTCCTGATGGACTTCACCCAAGGGTTCTTATGGAGCTTAGTTCACAACTAGCACGACCCCTATACTTGATTTTCAATAGTTCAATTAGATCAGGCATGGTACCGAAGGATTGGCGTATAGCTGAGGTAGTGCCATTATTTAAAAAGGGATCCAAAAATCTTCCGGGAAACTACAGACCAGTTAGTTAAACATCTATAGTGGGGAAAATATTGGAAGGAATTCTAAGGGACGTCATACAGGAGTATCTAAAGTCCGCTAGGATTATTAGCAAGAACCAGCAAATTGGCCCCAAACATCACATGATGCAAAGATAAAAAATAAAAAAAAGAGGTGCAAGATGGAATTGTCCTTGGGCCCTCCCACCCACCCTTATGTTGTATAAACAGGACATGCACACATTAACAAACTCATCATTTCAGCCACAGGGTCTGCCACACGACTGTGGCTGAAATGACTGGTTGGTTTGGGCCCCCACCAAAAAAAGAAGCAATCAATCTCTCCTTGCTCAAACTGGCTCTTCAGAGGTAAGATGTCCACCTCATCATCATCCTCCGATTCCTCACCCCTTTCACTGTGTACATCCCCCTCCTCACAGATTATTAATTCGTCCCCACTGGAATCCACCATCTCAAGTCCCTGTGTACTTTCTGCAGGCAATTGATGGTGAATGTCTCCACGGAGGAATTGATTATAATTCATTTTGATGAACATCATCTTCTCCACATTTTGTGGAAGTAACCTCGTACGCCGATCACTGACAAGGTGACCGGCTGCACTAAACACTCTTTCGGAGTACACACTGGAGGGGAGGCAACTTAGGTAAAATAAAGCCAGTTTGTGCAAGGGCCTCCAAATTGCCTCTTTTTCCTGCCAGTATACGTATGGACTGTCTGACTTGGATGCTGTCACTAATATAATCCTCCACCATTCTTTCAATGGTGACAGAATCATATACAGTGACAGTAGACGACATGTCAGTTATCTTTGGCAGGTTCTTCAGTCCGGACCAGATGTCAGCACTTGCTCCAGACTGCCCTGCATCACCGCCAGCGGGTGGGCTCGGAATTCTTAGCCTTTTCCTCACAGCCCCAGTTACGGAAGAATGTGAAGGAGGAGCTGTTGACGGGTCACGTTCTGCTTGTGTTGACAAGTGTCTAACTAGCAGGTTTTTGAACCTCTGCAGACGTGTGTCAGCCGGAAAGAGAGATAAAACGTAGGCTTTAAACCTAGGATCGAGCACGGTGACCAAAATGTAGTGCTCTGATTTCAGCAGATTGACCACCCGTGAATTCTGGTTAAGCGAATGAAGGGCTCCATCCACAAGTCCCACATGCCTAGCGGAATTGCTCCTTTTTAGCTCCTCCTTCAATCTCTCCAGCTGCTTCTGCAAAAGCCTAATGAGGGGAATTACCTGACTCAGGCTGGCAGTGTCTGAACTGACTTCACGTGTTGCAAGCTCAAAGGGTTGTAGAACCTTGCACAACGTTGAAATCATTCTCCACTGCGCTTGAGTCAGGTGCATTCCCCCTCCTTTGCCTATAACGTAGGCAGATGTATAGGCTTGAATGGCCTTTTGCTGCTCCTCCATCCTCTGAAGCATATAGAGGGTTGAATTCCACCTCGTTACCACCTCTTGCTTCAGATGATGGCGGGGCAGGTTCAGGAGTGTTTGCTGGTGCTCCAGTCTTCGGCACGCGGTGGCTGAATGCCGAAAGTGGCCCGCAATTCTTCGGGCCACCAACAGCATCTCTTGCGCGCCCCTGTGGTTTTTTTCAAAATTCTGCACCACCAAATTCAATGTATGTGCAAAACATGGGATGTGCTGGAATTTGCCCACATGTAATGCACGCGCAATATTGCTGGCGTTGTCCAATGTCACAAATCCCCAGGAGAGTCAAATTGGGGTAAGCCATTCTGCGATGATGTTGCTCAGTTTCCGTAAGAGGTTGTCAGCTGTGTGCCTCTTATGGAAAGCGGTGATACAAAGCGTAGCCTGCCTAGGAACGAGTTGGCGTTTGCGAGATGCTGCTACTGGTGCCGCTGCCGCCGCTGCTGTTGTTGCTGCGGGAGGCAATACATCTACCCAGTGGGCTGTCACAGTCATATAGTCCTGAGTCTGCCCTGCTCCACTTATCCACATGTCCGTGGTTAAGTGGACATTGGGTACAACTGCATTTTTAGGACACTGGTGAGTCTTTTTCTGACGTCTGTGTACATTCTCGGTATCGCCTGCCTAGAGAAGTGGAACCTAGATGGTATTTGGTACCGGGGACACACTACCTCAAGAAATTCTCTAAGTCCCTGTGAACTAACGCCGGATACCGGACGCACGTCTAACACCAACACAGCTGCCAAGGCCTGAGTTATCCGCTTTGCAACAGGATGACTGCTGTGATATTTCATCTTCCTCGCAAAGGACTGTTGGACAGTCAATTGCTTACTGGAAGTAGTACAAGTGGTCTTCCGACTTCCCCTCTGGGATGATGATGGACTCCCAGCAGCAACAACAGCAGCACCAGCAGCAGTAGGCGTTACACTCAAGGATCTGTCGGAGGAATCCCAGTCAGGAGAGGACTTGTCAGACTTGCCAGTGACATGGCCTGCAGGACTATTGGCGTTCCTGTCTAAGGAGGAAATTGACACTGAGGGAGTTGGTGGTGTGGTTTGCAGGAGCTTGGGTACAGGAGGAAGGGATTTAGTTGTCAGTGGACTGCTTCCGCTGTCACCCAAAGTTTTTGAACTTGTCAATGACTTCTGATGAATGCGCTCCAGGTGATGTATAAGGGAGGATGTTCCTAGGCGGTTAACGTCCTTACCCCTACTTATTATAGCTTGACAAAGGCAACACACGGCTTGACACCTGTTGTCCGCATTTCTGTTAAAATAATTCATCCCACGGACAACAGGTGTCTCCCCGGGTGCATGACTCAAACAAACCACCTCACCATCAGAATCCTCCTTGTCAATTTCCTCCTCAGCGCCAGCAACACTCATATCCTCATCCTGGTGTACTTCAACAGTGACATCTTCAATTTGACTATCAGGAACTGGACTGTGGGTGCTCCTTCCAGCACTTCTATGGGGCGTGCAAATGGTGGAAGGAGCCACCTCTTCCCGTCCATTGTTGGGAAGGTCAGGCATCGCAACCGACACAATTGGATACGCCTTGGGGATTTGTGATTTAGAAGAATGCACAGTTCTTTGCTGTGCTTTTGCTATCTTAACTATTTTCAGTTTTCTAGCGGGAGGATGAGTGCTTCCATCCTCATGTGAAGCTGAACCACTAGCCATGAACATAGGCTAGGACCTCAGCCGATCCTTGCCACTCTGTGTCGTAAATGGCATATTGGCAAGTTTACGCTTCTCCTCAGACGCTTTTAATTTAGATTTTTGGGTCATTTTACTGAACTTTAGTTTTTTGGATTTTACATGCTCTCTACTATGACATTGGGCATCGGCCTTGGCAGACGACGTTGATGTCATTGAATCGTCTCTGCCATGACTAGTGGCAGCA
The DNA here is from genome assembly GCF_028390025.1 of Pseudophryne corroboree. Classification (NCBI taxonomy): domain Eukaryota; kingdom Metazoa; phylum Chordata; class Amphibia; order Anura; family Myobatrachidae; genus Pseudophryne; species Pseudophryne corroboree. The sequence continues at coordinate 772,986,423 of NC_086448.1, forward strand.
GCTTCAGCACTAGGTGGAAGTGGATCTTGATCTTACCCTATTTCACCCTCCACATTTTTGTTCTCCATTTTTTAATGTGTGGAATTATATGCCAGTAATATTATTATATCAATAGCAATGGCCTACTGTACTGTACAACTATATACTGTTGGTCACCAAAATGCTGCACTGTACTACTGTATATACTGCTCACAAAAATGCAGCACAGATATGGAATGGATACTTGCAGTGACACAGAGCTGCAAGATACAGCAATGGCCTACTGTACTGTACAACTATATACTGTTGGTCACCAAAATGCTGCACTGTACTACTATATATACCACTCACAAAAATGCAGCACAGATATGGAATGGATACTTGCAGTGACACGGAGCTGCAAAATACAGCAATGGCCTACTGTACTGTACAACTATATACTGTTGGTCACCAAAATGCTGCACTGTACTACTATATATACTGCTCACAAAAATGCAGCACAGATATGGAATGGATACTTACAGTGACACAGAGCTACAGCATTGCAAGATACAGCAATGGCCTACTGTACTGTACAACTATATACTGTTGGTCACCAAAATGCTGCACTGTACTACTATATATACTGCTCACAAAAATGCAGCACAGATATGGAATGTATACTTGCAGTGACACGGAGCTGCAAGATACAGCAATGGCTGTACAACTATATACTGTTGGTCACCAAAATGCTGCACTGTACTACTATATATACTGCTCACAAAAATGCAGCACAGATATGGAATGGATACTTACAGTGACACAGAGCTGCAAGATACAGCAATAGCCTACTGTACTGTACAACTATATACTGTTGGTCACCAAAATGCTGCACTGTACTACTATATATACTGCTCACAAAAATGCAGCACAGATATGGAATGGATACTTGCAGTGACACGGAGCTGCAAGATACAGCAATGGCCTAGTGTACTGTACAACTATATACTGTTGGTCACCAAAATGCTGCACTGTACTACTATATAGACTGCTCACAAAAATGCAGCACAGATATGGAATGGATACTTGCAGTGACACAGAGCTGCAAGATACAGCAATGGCCTACTGTACTGTACAACTATATACTGTTGGTCACCAAAATCCAGCACACTGAGCACAGATATTTGCAGCACACTGAGCACAGATATGGAGCTTTTCAGGCTGAGAACGTAGATATTTGCAGCACACTGAGCACAGATATTTGCAGCACACTGAGCACAGATATTTGCAGCACACTGAGCACAGATATGGAGCTTTTCAGGCAGAGAACGTAGCCACGTCCTCTCCATTCAATTTCCAATGCACGAGTGAAAATGGCGGCGACGCGCGGCTCTTTATATAAAATACGAATCTCCCGAGAATCCGACAGCGGGATGATGACGTTCGGCCGCGTTCGGGTTAACCGAGCAAGGCGGGAAGATCCGAGGCTGCCTTGGAACCGTGTAAAATAGGTGAAGTTCGGGGGGGGGGGGGGGTTTTCGGGGGGTTCGGATCTCGACGAACCGAACCCGCTCATCTCTAGCTATTAGAGAGTGCATGGTCTGGTCTTTATAAATATATATTGTAAACACTGCTAACTCATTTGTACCAGATTAATAATAGCAGTGCACTGTAGAAAATACCCATAATCCTGTGCAATATAGCGATGTGCGCCAGGCCATTTCTGCTGGATTCGGATTTCGTTTTGATTCGTCAGCCGGCTTTGGATTTGGATTTGCCAAACCACCGTGACTGGCATTGAATTTGGATTTTTTTTGAAAAATTGACAAAACAACTAAAATCACTTAATTTGGGCCTGTTTTTTTTCCTAGCGTATTATTAACATCAATAACATTAATTTCCAATCATTTCCACTCAATTTTGACCACCTCACAGCTCATTAGTGGTTTTTATTAATATTATACAATTGTCGGAATAATGTTATGTTGGGGTGGGGGGCAATCTGTAAAGTCGACCTGTAAATTTCTGGTTGTGTTGACAGTGTAGGAGTTGCAGGTAATGCCCTTGGTGCAGGGTTTCTGGCAGTGTCAGCATTGCTGGAGTGCCGGCGGTGTCCTCAGTGCGGGGGTGTCGGCAGTTCAGGAGTGCCGGTGGTATCCACAGTGCAGGGGTGTCAGCAGTGTGGGGGTATCAGCAGTGTGGTGGTGTTGGCAGTGCTGGCGGCGGTGTCAGTTGCGGGCTGCCATCTAGTCTTATTAAAGTCTATGGGGACATGCTGATTTGCTGACAGCTGTGACAGACGGCTCTCTCAGCCAGTCAGTGTTCAGCCCCATGACTTAATGGGACTTTTGAAACTGGCACCCGAGCCGAAACTGCAATATCCGACAGCGGGATCTCGTGGTAATGTAGCAATGGTCAGTGTACTTGCGCGGTCACTGGCCCTGCTACTGTGTGCAATGTTCCTCCTTGCCTGCGATGGGCTGGGATCTGGAGGGATCCTGGCACCGTTCTATATGGCAAGATCCGTCAGTGGCACCAGGCAGCGCTGGGGACCTGGACCGTGTCTGGTATGATCCCTGCTTGACCAACCTGCTGCAGAGTTCGGTAGCGGCCGTGGAGGCGACGGTGAATCGACACCACCGCTCCACGTGGAGCCAGCGCCAGGCACGGGAGGTTAGTTCATCAACTGGGAGGGAGCAGTGAGGAACTCACGAAGATTGAAGATAGCAGATGCCTAGGAAGACGTCGGAAGTCCTGCAGGGCGGCGGCAGTGTTGAAAGAGGTGTCACATGCCGCCACCTTGCTGGTGAAGATCAAAGAGACGACGCCTGTCGGTGAAGATGTTGGAAGCCCTGGGACAGCGGTGTGCGACGGAAAAGAGCTTTCACTGGCCACTGCTGCCCAGGTGAAGGCTCCAGGAAGACCGGAGGTGATGGGAGCCATCCTGCCTCCGGTGAAGACCACGCAGTGGGCGGGGCCGGACCAGGCTTGGTCCAGCCACAGTCCTTAGGACAGGTAAGTCCAGACGGTCCCACCCTAGACCACCAGGGTTCGGGTACTAGGCCCATGGGCATAGCAGGCCCTAGGCCTGGGATGCATTAGGCGGGCACTAGGCACCAGGGGACATAAGGGGGCATTAGGCCCAATAGAATTGCACAACAGGAGGGCACTAGGCCCGGGGAGCAGTGTGGGCAGTAGGCCCAGCAGAGTTGCACACTAGGTGGGCACTAGGCCCTCAGGGTGAGTATTTGGCCCCCAACGGAGGCAGTAGGCTGGGGCAAAGGGGCAACAGGCCCACGATACTGTGGAGGCTCAGGTAGGCGGCAGTAGGCACAAAGCATCTGGATGGTTTCGGGTAGGCGGGCAACAGGCCCAGCAGCAAATTCCCCCAGATAGGCAACAATAGGCCGGGGCACAGTGGGCGGTAAGCCCAAAGCTACTGTGTGGACGACAAAGTTGGTAAGGCGGCGCTAGGCCGTAGTATCTCTGGATCCGGCACTAGGCCGCTAGACCCCCTAGGTAGGGTGTACAATCAGGCCCCCATAAAAGGTAGGCTGTCGGAAGTTACGCGCTGGTGAGTATCATAAGGTTGGTAACCGTATAATCGCATTCTGTGCATCGTATGTCCCATTGTGTCATCTGTGCTCTTGGCCAGACAGGAACTCTAGGGAAGTGTAGCGGCGCCACGTCGGTGGGTCGCCTCTTTGTGTTTTATTCGCAGGTACTCGATGGGCCAGTCTCTGTCAGGGGGGAGAGGTGACGTCCGGTACGTATAGTCTCGATTCGCAGGTAATCAAGGCCAGTCTCTGGCAGGAGGACAAGGTTACGTCCGGTAAGTATAGTCTCAATTCGCAGGTAATCAAGGGCCAGTCTCTGGCATGGTTGGTAAGCAAATTCGTGTGTGTATGATGTCCCTTTCCCCTTTCTCCTGTGGGCATTTTCATTCAGGGTCGCGCCTGGTGCATCGCACCAAAACAGGGCACCCAGTCTGAGGCCACAAGGGCCAATGGTGACCATTCACTGAGCCCAGTCATACGCGCACGCAGGGGGGGGTTCCGAGTACCTAGTAACCCCGCCTGGTCGCCGATCTATCACGGAGAAGGCGCTGAGGTTTTTTATTTTAATATAACAGCTCAGCCTCGCAGTGTGTGTGCTTTGCGAGACTGTCACTGGCCGCTCACGCTGCCACGTAGGAGGAGCACTGCAGATCCTCTCACGTGCTGTGAGAGGAGAGAGGCGCTGATGCCGGCGGTGCAGCAGCACTGTAGCGCCTGTAGCTGCTTCACTGTCCCGGCCTCCGTGGAGCAGAGCCAGGTGAGTCATATGGCAGGGGCAGCGCTTGTACTCTTATGTCTATGTGTGTGTGTGTAGGGGTGTGTGATTGCGCTGTCCTGGCTATGAAGAGGAGGGGGGAGATAATGATGGTGCTACGCTGTCGGTCTATGGGGAAGGGTGATGGTGCTGTCCTGTCTGTCTATGGGGAAGGGTGGGGGGGAAAGGTAATGTTGGTGTTGTCTCTGTCTGGAAGGGGGGAGCGGGTTGCTGAGGGGAGGGGGGGGGATGATGTGCCCATGCTGTCTCTTCATGAAGGGGGGTGTTGAGGGTGGCTATGCTATTTGTTTATGGGGGGGGGGGGCTAATGATGGTAGCTGTTCTCGTATATCTATTATTTACAAACACAGACGAGGGGTTCACCAATGTTTCAGTTTTTATTCAGTTTAACTTTTTCATCAAAGTGAAAAAGGATTTACATATATACTCTTATTTTGACCGTCCATTGCGCCATCTGCTCACAGGTTCCCAGCGCAGTAGAATTATATCACATAGCGATACCAGCATCACCTAATGTTGAATTGAATAACAATGAAATGCTGGGGAACTCTTCGCCTCTGATTATTCCTGCAATGAGTTGCGCCTGCTATTCAGTTGTGGTATACGTTCAAGATCCCGGCTGTTGGGATCCTGGCAGTCAAAATACCGATGCTGGAATCCCGACACCCATCAGAACATCGATGCTGGAATCCCAAACAGGTCAGCATCCCAACGCCAGAATACCCACAGCCAGGATCCCAAAGGTGAGTATAGCTGGGAGGGTTATGATATAGCTGCGGGGTAGTGTGTGTGTGTGTGTGTGTGTGTGTGTGTGTGTGTGTGTAAGGGGGGGGGGGTAAGCGTGTTAGGTTTAGGCACCACCGGGGAGGTTCATGTTAGCCTGCGGGAGGGGGAAGTGGTTGGGCTGCAGGCACGGGGCTTAGGCTACGTGGAGGGAGGATATGGTTAGGCTGCAGGAAGAGGGGGGGTGTAGGTTTAGGCACCACCGGGGAAGGGGGGGGTTAGGATTAGGCACCACCGGAGAGGGGGGGTTAGGTCAAGGCACTAAGGGGGAGGTTAGGGTTAGGCACTAGCAGCTAGATAATTCATTTTAATTACTACATGGTTACGTAGTATACAAGTTAAACGATAATATAAGAATTCCCTTTAATTGGTTACAGTCCGTTTTTTCATTGTTCTGTAACCAATTGTTTGGAAACCCCCCTTTCAATATCCTGCGTTTGCCACTGCCAGTGGAGGTCACCCCTGCATAGCGTGTTTTCCATTTCTTCCAGGTTACCCCAGGAGTCTCCCGTCTGCATCTGAGATGCACTCCAGCGCTGTCTGAGTGAAGGTAGGGGTGCAGGCGTGTACGGACCGTTGGGGGGCGAGCCGCGGCGGCTGCGTTATGTCACATGCAGCTTCTGCGACCCAGGACGCGTCAGGTAGCAGCCTGCCAGCACGCAAGAGCTGCGCTGGCAAGGAGCTACTCGCCAGGTACAAAAGCATCGCTGCCGTGCAATGCTTTTGCACGTGTGCGGGGGGTAGGGCCTGACATGCGGGGCAGACTAGCCCTCTGCGCATCCCAGCATTCACAGCGGCAGAGGACAGCCTATGGTGAAAGAGAGGGACAGCTGCAACAGCGTCTCCACCAATTACACAGCGCTGCTGCGGCTCCCTCCTCCCCCTCCTTCCTCCTCCCCTGCCCGGATACTGCCCGAAGCTGCGGCACCGATGAGCCTGACTGCCAGCGGAGACAGTAAGTATAATCCTTTCTTTCTTTCTTTCTTTCTTTCTTTCTTTCTTTCTTCCTATCTATCTACATATTCTGTCTGTCTGCCTTAATGTGTAAAAAAGGGGATGCTGTCTGCCGTAATGTGTAAAAAGGGGGATGCTGTCTGCTGTAATGTGTAAAAAGGGGGACGCTGTCTGCCGTTATGTGTAAAAAGGGGAACGCTCTCTGCCATTATGTGTAAAAAGGGGACGCTCTCTGCCGTTATGAGTAAAAAGGGGACGCTGTCTGCTGTTATGTGTGAAAAAGGGGACGCTGTCTGCCGTTATGTGTAAAAAGGGGACGCTGTCTGCCATTATGGGTAAAAAGGTGGACGCTGTCTGCCGTTATGTGTAAAAGGGGATGCTGTCTGACGTAATGTGTTAAAAAGGGGACGCTGTCTGCAGTAATGTGTAAAAAGGGGGATGCTGTCTGCCTTAATGTGTAAAAAGGGGGACGCTGTCTGCCGTTATGTGTAAAAAGGGGACGCTGTCTGCCGTTATGTGTAAAAAAGGGGACGCTGTCTGCAGTTATGTGTAAAAAGGGGACGCTGTCTGCCGTAATGTGTAAAAAGGGGACGCTGTCTACCGTAATGTGTAAAAAGGGGACGCTGTCTGCCATAATGTGTAAAAAGGGGGACGCTGTCTGCCATAATGTGTAAAAAGGGGACGCTGTCTGTTGTTATGTGTAAAAAAGGGACGCTGTCTGCCGTAATGTGTAAAAAGGGGACGCTGTCTGCTGTAATGTGTAAAAAGGGGACGCTGTCTACCGTAATGTGTAAAAAGGGGGACGCTGTCTGCCGTAATGTGCAAAAAGGGGACGCTGTCTGCTGTTATGTGTAAAAAAGGGGACGCTGTCTGTCGTTATGTGTAAAAAGGGGACGCTGTCTGCCGTTATGTGTAAAAAGGGGACGCCGTCTGTCATAATGTGTAAAAAGGGGGACGCTGTCTGCTGTAATGTGTAAAAGGGGGACGCTGTCTGCCGTTATGTGTAAAAAAAGGGGACGCTGTCTGCCGTAATGTGTAAAAAGGGGACGCTGTCTGCCATAATATGTAAAAGGTGGATGCTGTCTGCCATAATCTGGAAAAGGGGGAATCTGTCCGCCGTAAGGTGTAAAAGGGGCTCTACCTGGCAAAGTGGTGCTACTGTGCGGCGTAATTTGAATAATGGAGACTACTGTGCATCGTTAAATGAATTGGTATTATTTTGTGGCCACACCCTTCCCCACGAAGCCATGCCCCTATATTTTATACGGCGCACACTGCCCCTGTTTTACATAGAGGGAGGGTGCTCCGATGACGTTTCTTGCACACAGCGCTAAAATTTTTGTTACGGCACTGTTGCTAGGTATCCATTTCACTGGCCCTGAGCAGGTCCCCCTCACCAGATCCTCTCCAGGGGTGAGGGGGTGGACTTGGATGGGAGGATGGGATGAGGGGGGGCAAAGCATTTTGTTGCACCTGGGCCCACCGCTCGCTAGTTCCGCC